>NW_020862913.1:0-26499 GCF_003713205.1 Coffea eugenioides
TCTTTTTCTTCTACCACTTGCTACTTATTGTAAAGTCGCTAGTATTATCACCTTTCTTTCTGTTCTCCATAAGAAATGTATGCCTGGAATGTATGCCCAAAATTTTTTTTGTGAAAGAACCTGCTCTAACATATATTATTATGCAACTTAGCATGTCTCACCAAATCATTACAATGAGAAGTTGCTTCTAAACCATCCAAGCCATCAATAGTTGTCAGTAATAACATTTGTAAAGAGTGGAAAGCTTGTTAAAAACAAGAAGAGAACAGAAATATGAGAAGTGAGTTTGGCATCAACTTCCGGCCAAGAGCAAGTCAATTTCGAGAATGCTTCCCTGAGAAATCCTCTCGCAGTCATGTGCATTATGAAGACTGACTCCTGTTAGAGATGAGTTGGAGCATGCTGGTCTTACTGGGCAAAGAAAAGACTGCCGGGTCTGGCTATAGAAGTTTCAGTAGAGTGCCATGACAATGAGTTTACTTAGTTGTTGGCAGGATAGAGAGCCGTGGAAGAATTCGTGTTAAGAGCAAATAAAACTAGATGCATTATTAATTATGATGGGAGGAGCTTAAAGAGCATAAGGGAAGGCAAAGAAGGTGACAGATATCTTTTTTAACGCAAGAATGTTCGGGTTTGTGTATTGTAGTATCTAAGGTATGAATCGCGACGTGAGAATCGACCTGCAGATTGAACTCTATAATTGAGTAAATAAACCAGGTTCAACTTGTGCCACCTGATGCTATAGTGGCCCCACTTGTAGTCGTCATGGCCAATGGCAAAAGTGCAGGCATAGTTATTTAGTATTATTGATATCCAAATATTTCACAATGATTTGGCTGATGTATCGCTATAAAACCAATCATTCTTTGGATTGGTCACACGAGAATATTTGAGGTTCTAAGGTATGAATCGCGACGTGAGAATCGACCTGCAGATTGAACTCTATAATTGAGTAAATAAACCAGGTTCAACTTGTGCCACCTGATGCTATAGTGGCCCCACTTGTAGTCGTCATGGCCAATGGCAAAAGTGCAGGCATAGTTATTTAGTATTATTGATATCCAAATATTTCACAATGATTTGGCTGATGTATCGCTATAAAACCAATCATTCTTTGGATTGGTCACACGAGAATATTTGAGGTTCTCTAGACACTGATTGTGAATGGAGCCTGTTTCATAATTTGAAATGTTGCCCTACTTGCACTAAAGTACCATTTACAAGATTATGGCTGCTGAAATAGGCGTGGTTGTTGAGTATATAGAATATTATCTATATTTTAAAGGCTATAGTAAGTTGTATCAGTGGAGAATAAAGTAAATTGCATGGATGTAGAATAAAGCAAAAGATTGCAAATAAATGTGCTATGTAATTAGCTACTTTGGTTACTATTCATCGAAGATGCTTGGGTGCTGGATATTACTCAGATGGAATAGGCCATTAAAATGCTATTGCTTGCTTTCTATTGTTTTAATAGCAGTGGTTTTGCTTTAATATTCAAGCAACTGTAGACTGCAAGTAACTGGGCAAGCAAATAAAATTTGAAAATGAGAGCTTGGGTGTTTTAGAATGATATAGATTCAGTATGGTACAGGAAGAACTCTAAACCTAAAAATGCTAATCATGCATTTGCTTATTGGATCATAAAAAGAAGTTGACTTGAAGGCCAACTGGCCAAGTCAGTGTCATTTAGTTTCTGGTTTTTTTTTTAGTGCTTTTTGGTTCTTGTAGTTGCTTCTTGCTTATTTTCATGGCTGTTATATTTAATAGCCAAACTTTTCATGCATGTTTGTCAAGGGTGATGTGGTCAGTTGATATTGATAGCTGATTGGTGGTTATGAGCAATAATTCTGGAATGTTGCCTCCCTTCTAAATAGCATGTGGCGGCTGGAAGGACAAGCTTTCTTGTCAGGAGATTAACACAAATATGATTTCATCAGTCAAACATTTCTTGGGTGGTTTGTAGTGGATAAAGTTTTTATTATTTCTTGACTTGATATGATTTACTTTTTTGGACTTTTGAGTGTTGATTGATTAAATGGCCATTGATTGGTTTGGAAGGTTTTCCAGCTTGTGTTGTTATTGATATTATATAAACTTTGTATGCCTTTCCTGCAGCTTTTGCTCTATCATGGAGATGCAGATGGCAAGGGAGTTCTCTCAGATGAGCATGTAATGGCCTCTGCAAAGTGTCAGGTATGTTCTTTTTGGGTGCCTTGGAAGTTATGCTTGTAAAGCGTTGTCTATCTTGCACTCATGATGATTTGGGTTGTATCAATTATGGCATAGGCATTAGCCGAACTCCTCCCCATTCTACAGCATGAAGGGCATCGTGTTCTTATTTTTAGCCAATGGACGTCGATGCTTGATATTTTGGAGTGGACCTTGGATGTTATTGGGGTCACGTACAGGCGTCTTGATGGAAGGTACTGACACCAGCATTCTTCCTGCTATAATTTTGTCCAATTTAGCAAGTTTGTGATAATTTGGCTTGAAAGGAATGTCCCTAGAAATTTGTGCGGTTGGGCTGGTTTCTATTACTCCCTCTGTCCAATTAGAAGTGTCATACTTTACTTTTCAGTCCGTCCCAAAATTAATGTCACTTACCAATAATGGCAATAAAAACTTTCACTGATTTCCATTGATGCCCTTAAATCTTACAGCAAGATTCTTATATCTTAGTGGGCCCCAAATTTCACCTATGAAATAGAGAATTTCCATTTGAGGGTGTGTGTGTGTCACGTTCGAACTAGCAGGATTCGTGCATTGCACTTTCTCCAAAAGAGCTTGAAAACATATCATAGGTATGGATCCCTCAATCTTATCACCACTCTATCCTACCTTGAATGGAGCAACACGTCAGGCTGCATACTAATTCAAGCAGGGCATTCTTGGAACATAACCCGTAACCTTTTGAAATCTGAGCACTGTTGAAAAAATGTGGGATTCCCAAAACACGACCAATTGATCGGGATGGAGGGAGTAATACGCATACTGTAGAGACTAGGCTTACATATGTCATGCACTTTATGCAAGGCTGTTGCAAATATATGTTTTCAAATGTTAATGCGGTGGGTGTTATTACTTTTAATACTTTTCTTCTGTCAGGAATTGACTCAATAATCATGTTTATGCTTATATACTCTGCAGCACTCAGGTGACAGAAAGGCAAACAATAGTTGATACCTTCAATAAGGACTCTTCTATATTTGTGTGCTTGCTTTCAACACGAGCAGGCGGACAGGGTTTAAACTTGACTGGAGCTGACACTGTCATAATACATGACATGGATTTTAATCCACAGATAGATCGACAAGCTGAAGATCGTTGTCATCGCATTGGACAAACAAAACCGGTTACAGTATATAGGTGATCCTCCATGTCCTAAGCTGCTGCTACTCATTGTTGAGCTTATTCAAAGTACCTTTTGTATTTGTTTGACGTTACCCATTAACATTATATTCTTTGATATCTTTTTAAGGTTAGTGACAAAGGATACTGTTGATGAAAATGTGTTTGAGATTGCAAATCGGAAGTTAACGCTAGATGCTGCCGTATTACAGTCTGGGGTAGAAGTTGAGGATGAAGGTATGGTGCCCGATAAGACAATGGGAGAGATTTTATCATCCCTGTTGCTTGGCTAAAATCACAATCTGGTATTAGGACTCAAGTACAGTTTCTCCCTTATCCTCCTCTCCGCCTCGTATTTTCCCTTTTTTGTGGTGACTTTCTAACTTGTCCTGAGAGGTTAGGAAGGGATTGCAAGTTGAGAAAGAACATTGTACGGAGACTTGCATAAGCTGCATTGTTGTAACTTATAGCAGCAAAATTTTGTTTATAGTAATAGATGATGCATATGGCAGGCAGGCTCCATCCATCTTTCCTTTGGTGAGTAAAAATCGAAAAATGGGTACACAGTGAAAATGTGGATTTAACCGGTTTTGCAGTTACTTTTCTCTCGCATTTTCTTTGTTTCCATAAATGCTAATTCTTGATTTTTTGAGTCCCAAGATTCGGGAATGATCAAGAAGTACAAGCTGGTAATGTCTCATATTGTTTTGTGCTATTCTGTGTACCTAAAAGGTTTACTTGAAATCAACACAAAAAAAAAAAGATTAAATGCACTAAACCCCTTGGATTTACCCCCAGTTGCACTTTATCATCTGAAATTATTAAATAGGCACTGTGCCACTCTATTTGATGTTTTAGTCTTTAGGACAATTTAACCTTTTCTCCTTGTTTATACGTCTGCTTGTTTTTCTTGTCTGCTACTTTCTTTCCCTTGAAATCATCGATACAGTAAAGGGGCTGTAGAAACCTACTAATTACACTTGAAGCACCTCTCCCTCCATTTGCAGTTGCACTTAACAGGTCCTTTTTTTTTGGTAAATTAAAAAAAAAATTACGCTTGAAGCAGCCCTCTCTCCATTTCCAAGTTGCACTTAGCAAGGACTCCATCATTAGCCATTCAAACTTGCACCCGCGCGAGGCCATAAAACTAGTTTAACTTAATTACCCTCGCCAGAGGTGCGTTTAACTCTTCTTCAGGCAAGTTGTACCAAGAGCTCTTAAGCCTTTTCTTTGTTTCTTCTCTAATTTTTTTGGTTGTTTCGTTTTTTTTTCCCCCGTCTTTGTATCGGATAAAACCCTTAAAAAAATGTTTCTTCTTTCACGTTCCCTCTCATCATTAAAAGGACCTGATTTTTCGATTTCAAATTTCGTTCTTTTCTCCACATCTGCATCATCAGTAGAAAAACTTATGTGACGCTTTTGCAGAAAAACGAACCTAACGTCAAAAAATCCCTCGACAAAGGTGAAATCAAACTGAAGCATACATAAATGAAGTTCTGCAGAGATGCTCAGTTGATAAACCCCAAATGGGTCTTAGATTCTTTATCTGGGCTGGCCTTCAACCCAAATATAGGCACTCTGCATATACGTATGCCCAAGCTTGCAAATTACTGGAAATTAAGCAAAACCCACAAATTATTAATGATGTTATTGATGCCTATAGGGTGGAAAATTGTACTGTTAGTGTTAAGATGTTTAAGAAGTTGTTGTGTTTGTGTAGAGAGGCTAAAGATGCAAACTTGGGGTTGTGGGTATTGAGGAAAATGAAGGAATTTAATTGAAGGCCTGACACGACTACATATAATGTTGTTGTTGCTATGTTTTGTGCAAAGGGGGAAGTTGGTGAGGCAATGAAATTGATGGGAGAGATGGGTTTGATTGATCTTTATCCAGATATGGTCGTATACGTTACGGTACTTAAGGGTTTATCTGATATTGGTAGGGTGGAAGATGCATTTCGGCTTGTTAAGGCGATGAAAGTGCATGGTTGTGTGCCCAATGCAGTTGTCTATTCGGCACTGCTTGATGGGATTTGTAGGTTTGGGAGTTTGGAGAGGGCAATGGAGTTGTTGAGGGAAATGGAAAAAGGAAGTGGGGATTCTAAGCCGAGTTTGGTTACTTATACAGCTGTGATTCAGGGATTTTGCAAAAAGGGTCAGTCTATTGATGCATTGGGGATTTTAGATCAAATGAGTGTTTTTGGATGTAAGCCTAATAGAACCACAATGAGTGTTGTGATCAAGGGGCTTTGTAGGGGCGTGTAGAGGAGGCTTATAAGGTTATTGATAAAGTTGCTGGAGAGAGTGCATTGTATGATGAATGCTATAGTTCTCTTGCATTGTCGCTCTGGCAGATTGGAAAAGTTGAGGAGGCAGAGACGGTTTTCAGGAAGATTTTGGTTCCAGGACTAAGGCCTGATGGTGCAGCTTCAAGTACCATTTTGAGGCAGCTTTGTTTGCTAGGGCGGTGGCTTGATGCATTCTGCTTGTGTGAAGGGATTGAGAAGTCTGGAAATGTAATCATTGATACTGACATGCATTCGATTCTTTTGGTTGGACTTTGTCAAGAAACATATTTGGTTGAAGCTGCCAAACTTGCCAAGCTAATGGTGGAGAGAGGTGTCCAGCTACAAGCTCTTTATGTAGAAGCTGAGGTTAAACATCTTAGGAATTCTGATGAAGGGTTGGTTTCCCAGATCTCTAGGATCAGTAGTTGATAAAGAACATGCACTTTTTCCATCTGTGTACTCCAAAAGGTGCTAAAGTTTACTCCCATTGCAGAAATTTGAATAAAAAATTGGCTGGCTGTGGAATATTGCAGCTGATTTGTAGCTTGGCATTTGAACTTGACAGCATTATGTTCAGATGCTATATACATTACCATGGAGAGATGGTCAATTTATTTTTCCTTTTGCATTTTAATTGGCTTTGTTTAGTACCAAGTGAGAGTAATGAGACTTCATGTACGGCATGCAAATTGTTGGCGATCAGGAGGCAGATAGCGTGGAAGGGGAAGGACCTGTCTCTGGAAAATTCTGCTATCAAGGACCAATAAAATTTGAACGGGCTGACCATGAAGTGCTTATATTTGAGGCTATCATAGTCTTGTTGCAGTTATTTGAAGACAACCCTCATTGCATCAGTTTTAGATGGTGAGACTTTTATCTACTGGATCTGTTACTCTTCTTGTTTTCCAATTTTTTACTCAGCTTTAAGTTTTTGAAATAGGTGTCTTGTGAATTCTCTTTTATTCTTTTTTGTTGCAATCCGTGTCAGATGAGCAGTATTTTTTTTGGTAGTCTTGTTCTCTCTAAAATCGTTGCTGGAAAGTTGATGACAGGAAATCTGTGACAAGGAGCACATTTATTATACTGCTGCCAAGTTAAAACATTGTTGTTGTAAATTGATTTAATCTTTTGATAGATCATATTACTATCATAATCTGTGACAGTTTTTCCGTAGGATCTGGAAAATGAAAGAATGTGGGAAGGCTTATGTCAAGGGACTGTTTTGCTGACACCTAGGATTAGCTGCAATGGGCCTTTTCAGGATCATAGATCCTGGGTTCATACATGCTGAACTAGTAATCTTCTGTAAATTCGTTAAAGGCTTTCAAAATCAAATTAGAAATTGTCTAGGATTATCTTTGAGCTAAAATAGATGTACATATGCATGACTGCACAAAAGTCATTTGGACATTCTAATTACCCCTACTATAGGTAGCTTTATCTATCCAACATGGAATTACATGTTTATATCTAATCATCTGATATGATAAGTCTTGATAATCAAGGGATAAAATTGATCAACAGTCTGCTTTTAAGTCATCCTGCATACAAATGATCTCCAGTATTTGGGGGTCTATTCTTAATTTTTCAACTATAGTTTATCACCAAGTTCTTAGCTCGTTTTTCACTTGTGGGGATTCATATGCCAGTGTCATGCATGCTTAAATCTAAATGGTAAATATGCTTTATGTTTTCAATAATTGTTGTGATATTTTGACTGGCAGGATTGTTGCTTTTGGTTTTCAAATTGCTTTCTGGGATCACTGAACAAAATCTGGAGCTGTAAGAATGTCGGACAAGTTTTAGCATCTTTCTTTTTGTGATACACTGGGTAAGTTTGGACATATTTGCTGATTTGGTTTTATGGGAGTCCCCCAGACTTGTTAAACCATTCAATTTTCCTTTCTGGATATAGTGGGTAACTTTGGACCACCTGGCCGATTTTGTTCTAGAAGTGATTTAGAAGAGTACCCCTACCCCCCAGCCTAGGCTTTTTTTGGATAAGCATTGTTTTCAGGGAAACATAAGAAAAAGCAAGTTAATGTATTTTGTTCCAGATTCCAATGTAAGTACTCGATATGTTTGCCACAACAAGGGGGGAAGTAGAAAGGGAAATTGCACATTTGCAACCTCCAGCTTGCTGCAATACTTTTCCAGTCTCAGACTTTTCAGTAAGTGATTACTATTGGTAGAAGTCTGTTCAAATAGATGATCTGAACGCTATGGACAAATAATGCTCATTGTCACCAAATGCTTTCTAACTTTTCGTCAGTCTTGATTATTGTGGTTAGTACATCAGCCTGTCATTTTGAAGTTTGGGAACTAAGCACTTTGAGCATTTTGAGTCCAGTCAGACTTTTGGTAAATTACATCTTGGTGTTCCTTAGAAATTGTGCTCTAAGATGTTGTATATCTGACACTACAATTTCTTGCTTCTCCTTGTTGCTGTACTGGTTGACTTGCTATCTGTTGATTAGTTGAAGTGGACTAAAATGTTTTGCTATTTCCAGGTATAGAGATTCAGTTCCTTCTGGGGGACTGAAAATAGAGGGATTACTTATGAAGAGTTACTGTTTTCTTTGGTTGAAGACTGATGCAGTGCAACCACCTCTTGAACTAGCGAAAATCCCATAGCTGGACTTAGAGTTGTAGAAGCCTTTTGAAAGGTGAGTTTAGTAATTGACAATGCACGTTCAGCCAGTTGCAATGTCGATAACTTGATATGTCACTTTATAATGATATTGCGAGAGCATAGCAGTCAATATCTGGCATTTTAGCTGGAATCAGATTGATGACAAGAAGTCAACAAATAGTTCAGATTGATGACAAGACGTCAACAACTACTATAGTGAAATCATTCTTCTTATTATGTTTCCGGACAAGGTATCTGTTCATGTAGTTGGAACTGGAAACAGTATAATGTGATATAACAGCGCCCGGAGTTTTGCAGGAAATGGATTCTTCATGCTAGGATGTGGTATCGGACTGGGAAACTTTGCTGTGTAAACAAGGACAATCTGGGATTGGATAATTGTTGATCCAGTTATTCTGAACCACGTACAATGTTGTTAATAAATTGTAACTTATCATGGATAACTTATGGAACTTTGTAACTGTAAGGTGCAAATCATGTATGTTTACGATGAATAGTATTTGCTGAGTCTAGATTTACACTATGAGATTCCAACTCCATATGAAATGGATTTTGTAATTTTGTTTTCTATGTTTTGATCTTATCATTTGTGAAGATGAAAGAACAAGAAGCAAAATAGAAAGCTAATATGGAAGCAAAGGAGAAAAAGATATTGTGGTGTGGAATACGAAGAAGGTTTTAGTCGGAGCAGGGGCATGGGCTTTATTTTATCGAACTTCGCTGTATAATGTTGTTAGGAATAAAGTCCAGGCCGAATTTTGGCAGTGGGATTGGATTGATGAGGTATACTATATGCAAATTTTTGTAGAATTATTTTCTATCATTTTATTTATTACGTTTATAGCTTTGATTGTTTGTTTTGAATGTTGTCACCAGCTAGTCTCCAATGGGTATTTTAGCACTGGCAATTTGCATATCTAGGGGTTGAAATGTTTTTGCTGTTTATAATGTTTAAATGACCAAAAAATAGGGAATATTCAAGCATTGCATTGTTCTGGAAATTTGGGAAGTTTATTTTGAGGGATAACTAAACATGTATTTGAACTACGAGTGATAAAGCTGGTTCGGGACAAGTTTACAAAAAGCTGGTTAGATAGGAAATTCATGTTATTGGCGTATGCTGTTTTGTTAATAATCTGATCATCAACAGCTTGTCATGACTCTTAACGGTGCCGAATTGCTAGACTGGCCGTGGTCTCTGAGTTAAAGAGTATGATTTTTTTTTTCCTCAACCAAGCAATGATAGATATTAGTATCCTGTTAATTTGACATAGAATGGATGCTATACTGGGATGCCTTTTAATGAATGTTGTGAAAAGTATAATTTCTGTTTAGCAAACTGAAGTCCTTTTATTTTAGTTTGTCTTGTCAGCTGCAGTTCCATTCAGGTCTGATGTCAGTCAGCTAAAGGATCTTGGCGTTGGTGCAGTTTTCACTCTTAATGAGCCATACGAAACTCTGGTCCCAACATCTCTGTCTCAGGTATGTTCCTGTAGACTTCCTACATAGAGTCTGCATCTTGACTTTGTTTTCATTTCAATTAAATGGTAGTGAAGTAGAATCGTTCTTCCAAGCCGACGACCATTTTGTTTTGTTTGCTAGCTTGATTCTTGATGGATTCACACTAGTGTTTTTAGACTTCTGACATGTTCCGGAAGAATTTTACTCTCTGCACTTACTTTCATGCTGTTGCTGTTGTCCTCTTCTAGGCACTTGACTTTATGTTACTGAATTTAAAATAAGTGGCTATAGATTGGGTCACAGTTTTTAGTCGATATATTTTCAGTTCTAAGAATGAAACACTAGTTTGCTAAGCCTTTGAAAGCTGCTTCTACAGTTCTAAGGGTTTAAGTGCCTTTGTTTTTTACTTGTTTCTTCCCCCTCTTGTGTGTCTGTGTCAAGGAGTCTCAGCTTTGAAGTCTAGTTGAGTATTACTAGTTCTGTTGATTTTCTCGAGTGAATGGTGGTACTATTACTCGGGTGCATTATGCATCACTGCTTGCAGTATCCCTGTCCTCATGAGGTTTTGGTCTTTTGATGATTGTGTATTTTGCAGGCTCATGGAATTCACCATTTTGGTCTTTCTACATGAGATTACCTCTTTGCGCCATCACTCAATGACATTTGCTGAGCTGTAGATTTTGTTCATGGCGAGTGTTTTGTCATAATAGGATGCGTATTTGACCAAGTGTAAGCAAACTTCCCAAATTCTTTTAAGTGCATATTTCATTATTGGATTAATCAGATTATTGGTGTTGTTTCAACTGGGAAGACATACTTGCAATTTTATTCACGTCCTTAATCTTAATTACGGTGTTTCTGATAGTGTTTAATTAGCTCGCATTTATTCATTTCATGCCCAGGATATCTAATGGACCTTCTTCACCTTTGGTCCTCTATAGCAATTGGGTGTGGAGAAAGAATCACTGGACATGTGAAAAACAGAACAAACTTGTCAACCTTGTATTTAAAATGACTATTTTACACTAATTCTGTCCTTGTTATGAGACATGACTGACTGCTTTATACAACTCAAATATTGTCATCTAATCCTTCTTTTCTTGCTTTTAATTGGTGAAAATGCATCGTGTGGATAAAGCACTTGTGTCCATTGTAAGGCTGGTCAAGGTCACAGCACAACCATCGTTATTTGATAATGTGACTTTTCTGGTCACTGCTGATTACATATATTCTTACTTCTCTTCCCCATTATGCTTGGTATTTTGTATTTTAGGTTAAGTTTAAGCAGATGATGTGCCTGATGTTGCCTATAATTATGTGAAGTCAATACGGCCGACGGTACTCTTAACCTCCCAGTGGCAGGTTTGTCAAGATCATAATGGATTTACTTACAATCCAAATTGTGGACTAATCATGTAAATTACTCTAGTTAACTTTGTTTGCTGCTGATTGCAGGCTGTTCAGGAATTTCAGTATAGGCAGGTCAGGAATTCCTGTGCCTCAAGCCCCCTGACAAGTCTGGTTTTGACAAGCTCTAAGTTGTTTTCTGTCTGAGATCTTTTAGCATTTTATGATGGTTCTGTAGTTGTAATAACCAGAGCTGATCTGATCTTGATGGATATGATCCAAGCCAAGAGCCTACTGCTGTAAGAAATGAGATTTGGGTAGATGTGAGTTTCATCTATAGAGTTAAAGTGGCTGGTGAGATAGCTTTGACGAAACTTTCTTGATTGTGGCTTAGATGTGTCACGCTCGACAGAGAGTTTTAGATGAGGAATTGAGAGGAGAGAGCAGCTGCTTGCTTAAAGCAAAACCATTGGGAGACATTACTGTGGACATCCATGTCTACTCTTCATAGATTCATCAAACTTTGCACATATTTTTCAATCGTGTAGAAAATGTCTGTCTTTCTTTAGTGATCAGTTAAAGCAAAACCATTGGGAGACGTTAGGATTTGTCTTTCTTTGGTGGTTAGTAGTCAATTCGAATTTGAAACCTTTGGTTAATTAGGACAAGTGATCCCCAACTCATAATTGCACCTCACAAACTCTAAAACAGCAGGCAAATCCATATGGATTGTGAAATTAGTACCATATATTTCAAGGTTGCGGAAAAGAACTTTTGGTCTTTTGCTTCTCCAAGGATATGATAAACATGCATACGGGAACCTGCTGACCTGAAGTCCTGAGGGCACAAGAAGAATGGAATCAAGAGTAAAATGGGGCTCTATCCCTGGTATCACTACGATACCTAAGTTAGCTCCTAAGGCTCCTAAGATGTTAAGGAGTCCGGTAGTAAAGGAGGTGAGGATTTTTCTAGTTACCCGTCATAGGAAAGAAGAAAGATGAAGTTACTACTCATGGGGGTACGAGTCTCTATGTTGATCTCATAGGATACTGTAATTCGGCGCTACTTATTATCCTAGTGTGTCAGACTGAATCAAGTCACATCAATCTTGTCATTTTTATATGATCGCCTTGGATCCACCTCCGGTGATTCCTCTTAGGCTTGCTGCCTAGACTGTTCCGAGTGCTGAGCCGAGGTCAAGGTTATTGCCAAGATCGCAGCTCGGGTCCCACAATAAGTCTCAAAATTGCTTCTCGTACCTGATGCCTTTATTATTGGTAGAATGGTTGTATTATGCAAAGAATCATTTGTATCTCTGGTTCAAGTTAGTTCCAGGGACTTTGTACGACAAGATTTTGCTATACATATCTTGCTATTATCTTCTCTTCTATATATACCTGCTTTATCATTTATGTATCTACATTAAGATAAAACACCATGTGTAACCAAATCAACCTATAAAAATTCACATTGAAATGCGACCTCTTCGTATAAGGTTTTGTCTCGGTCTTTGGTTATACAGAGAAAGTTGGCCAACTGAAGTATCATAGTAAATAATGAATTTGTATAATAAATAATGAATCGGCCAACTAAAATGTCATAGCAAAACAATGAATCGTGGAACCCACTAGATTCATGTGTAACAATAGATAGGTCGACTAAAGTTTGGTTACATGTGTAATCAAAACAATGAAACAACGGTGTGACTTGACCGAAAACATAAAGACAACATTGAGCATCCACAGCAATGTATAATGGGGGGATAATTCCCCCCATTACACCGCTCCATGACATGGTCTCCCATTAGAGTCGTGTCATGGAGATTACACGCATAATACTGATGATGCGCGTCATGGAAGATGTGTGGGATTCAAATGGCATGACAACACCAGAAAACATCCAAATAGCCAAAATGAGACAGCATAATGGGAGACCGTATCATGGAAATTACACGCACAATACTGATGATGCGTGTCATGGAAGATGCTGTGGGACTCAAACGGCATGACAACACCAGCAAACGTCCAAATAGCCAAAATGAGACAGCATTTTACTTGGTCAATTTTTGAAACATTTTACAACGGTCATTTTTGGAACCAACCATTTTACAACGGCTATATTTTAGAAACGGATAATTTAATTTACTTCCTATAAATACACAAAGTAATTTTTTTATTTCACCTCACAATATTCTACTCCATTATCTCTCCTACTCCCTTATGTCGTGGAGTTAAATTCAGTAGATAGGGTATTATTAATTAATAATGGGGATTATTATGATATTTTCACATTTGAGGTGTCTCATCAATAATTTATTTTTAAAAATAACCATTTTTAAAATAATAAATTTATTTATTTATGGGTTATGAGTTGTGCATTATTAAAATAAAAGAAGGGAAAGAGTATAATAAAAGAGAAGATAGTGGAAAGCTGATGTGCCATGTGGACCCATATTATTATACTCTGTGAGTGTAATCCATTATGCATGAGTGTAATAAAAAGAGGAAATAGTGGAATGCTGATGTGGGATAGTGAAATGCTGATATGACATGTGGATTACACCCTGAAGGGTGTAAACCTTCAGGGTGTAATCCACTGTGGATGCTCTTAGAACCACAATTCATGAATTTCACATATTCACATAACAATCATATATTTAAGAAAACAATGAGTCTGGTGCCAGCGACCGTGAAAACAAAATCAAAAGTAATTGCAGTTCTTCATTAAAAGCTTGAAAACTACGAATTACTAAATCTAAATTATTTTCCAATAATCAACTATAACCTGCTCTGAAACCACTTGTTAGTGTTTGTTTATATTAACTCTTGGTAAAAACAATCACCTATTAACCCAGAATATTTTGGATTCATATTGATTGACTGATACTTGAATTTCTAGAGATTCATGATTTTTTGCGAACATTGTCTATTATATTATGACAAGAATTATCTCTTAGGCAAGATTGTCTATTTTGTCTCATGTTATCTCCTCCTTACTGATTATTTGTTACTCTTTTAAGCAACAATGAGGTGCTCATGTAACATTCAAAATAAACAGAAGGTAGCACAATATTGACTAACTAAGATTTAAACTTTTTTTAAAGAGAAAAAGAGGCTTAATAAGTGTCAAAGTAAACAGAAGGTAGCACAATATTGACTAAGATTTAAACTTTTTTTTAAAAGAGAAAAAGAGGCTTAATAAGTGATAAGATATTTGTTTCTATCTAATAAATGAATATTTAATGTATTGGCTTCTATCTAAAATAATTTTTGCTTGTTTTCATCTTAATAGAAACTTAAGCTGCCACCTTGGATCTGTTTGATAGCCTCTCCTTGCTGGTAATGCTTAGTAAGACGGAATCCTAAGAACTTCGAAGAGCCGTAGAATAACTTGATGATTACCGTAACGGAACATCTGTTGTAGTATATCAGAATTGTGCTAAAAAAAAATCTATATGCCATTGGGTAGACTTGATAGGTCGAAATTTTGTCATTTATTTTACATTTAATTCCCTCTTAATATCTTACCAAATGTGCGTTAATTAGTGGATTTTATTCACTTCTGGATTTTTATGTTAATCACAGGGAATTGGAACAAAGAATGATAAAAATGTGTAAATTCCTCGCTACATTTGCTGTTTGGCGTGGTCACGTCAACTTAGGGGTTAGTCTGTCCAGGCAACTCGAGAATAACGCGTGATATCCAACTGACAATTAAAACTACGTGGGACCCCGAATATTCCATTATTGTTTGATTTGAATTGACAAAAGTAGTTTAGCGAGAATAGGAAACTTACCAATTAGTAGATTCCTTTCTTTTTGGTTGTGGCTGATTAGTATAGGTAGAAGTCGACTGAGACTAGGACCCTTGTTTTTCTTCTGGACTTAACCTTTAGAAAAGCCAGCCGCAGGAGTTTTTGGAAAGAGGGAGGACGTTGGACGACTTGGCTTTTGTCTTCTTCTTTTCTTATTTCCATCGATTTCATCATCCCAAATAGAGGATGATGTATGCATTCAATAATTGTTCCTGCAATTTTGCGTGAAATTATTTCAATGGAGATGAACTAAATCTCTTTTTCTAATCAAGGAACAATGGAGGATTTGGTTCAATTTAAATTGTGAGATCGAACTAATATTTCTTTTTCCTATTATTTTTTGGTATTCGTATAATTCCTGTTTTATGTTCTTATGGTTGTTATATTATTCAATTATCCTGGACCCAGATTTTAGATTAATCCGATAACCTAAAACCAATTAGAATAATTAAATACGTAATTATTTAATCATTCTAAATTAGTGGTAACTAGCATGATTGGGTTCGTGTCAGGGAAATATACGGACTAATTTGAAACAATCCTCGTAGCATGTTGTTTGGTTAAAACAGGGTTTCTCTAATTCGTAAGGCAATTGGGAAATTGAACTCTACGGTCGTACCTAGAATTATTTCGCAATTAGGGTAATAACTAACGGTCGTACCTTGGCTATCAATAATTAAGGAGAAATTGACTGTCATCGCTTGTTTGGCAGTTATAACTTATTTATCAGTTTATAAGTAGAATTATTCTTGCATCGATAATCAATTAGGAGAACCATTTCCGAAATTGCTTTTTGGCTAGAGCTTGTCTAATATTATTTGAGTCTTTATAATTTGTCATTTAATTTTTATCTATTTGTTACATTCAAGTAGCATAGTTTATTGTCAGTTTTTATAAAACCCCCATATCTTGAACTCTAGAAGAAATTAATTTCACCCAGTTCTTGAGGATTGGACCCTGCTTACCAATAGACACAAAATTTGTATTTAATTTGAGCAGGAATTTATTATTGCACAGACTCGACACCTGTCAAGAGCCTAAGCTATAAGCACTAAATCCATATCCATCGCCACTAAGGCAGAAACCCAGAGCCTGATACAAACCTTAATGATTTTGGACGAAATAGGATACTTGGCATAAACATAGAAGTGGCATTGAGTTGTCATCGGAAAAGTATCACTCAACATCTCATGTGATGTTTACAATTTTTTGAATAAACTTTGAAAATTAACTAAACTTCTCGCCGCTGCAGGTTGAATCATTCCAATCCTCATTTGCTGTTACGTGCTTTGGCTTAATGACATTATCATGCGTATGTCTCAAAATCGATGCATTCTTGTTGACTTGAGAGGCTGCTCTAGGAAACATCTTCCTACTTAGCCGTGTAGGGTCGATCTTTTTCTCTTGTTTATGGTGATTTCTTGTTGATAGCAGTTGTTATTTGAATCACTTGATAGTGCTCTTATTTTTTCTACTTTGCTGCATTGGTGGCTTCAGATACTGTTACTACGTTTTGTCTATAGGTCTACAGTTTTTTAATGTTGCTCCAAATTTTACAAGATGGTTACACTAGTGCAACTTTAGGACAGTTTTGAGGTTTTGTTCTACATTTCAATAAAAAAGTTGTTACCCTAGAAAATCAGCTCCTGAATTTCGTATGCAATGTCATGAAACATGTAATACATCTGTATAGATGTTTGATTATGTTAGTGTTGTGTACTAGATACAGTTGTGCGGTTTAATAAACTTGGAAATGTATAATACATCTGTGTAGATGTTTGATTATGATAGTGTTTTAAGATATGAGATTTTCATTGAATGCTATGAGTTTCTATCTTGGCCTTTTGTGTATATTTTGACGAATTTACTCAGCATTTGTTGCATATTGGTGGTTATTTACTTCTTTTATAACTTACTTCTGTAAGCCCCGATGCAACCAAATACAACCAAAATACTCAACCAGACAAGTAATCAAGTAAATACAATGACAAAGAATATAAGTAATTTTAAAGCACAAAAATAGAGTAACAATAAAGTAAAAGAAATTCAAACCAATCAAACTCCCAAGCTTCTTCCAAACTTGGAGTTGAATCCACCAAATAGCTTCTTCAATTAATGGTAGTGCTAACCAACTTGTACAAGTGAAGGCTCACTCCTTCCTCACCCCAAACATACTTTGGTTGAGCAAAGGAATTTTACTACTCTCCAAGTAAACCCTCAACTAGCTACAATTGAAAGTTTACCCACTCAATTAAGAACTACTTTATACAAGTGAGGCAACCTTTATCAAGGTTTTATCACTCCAAGTGATAGGTTCACCTTCACCAAGGTTTTACTCCTCCTAGAGAGTAACCTTCACTTAAGCAACCTCACAACCCAACTTTCCCAACCCCTTATACAACCAACAAAGAATATTTCTACTCAAAGATCTCACTTGTAAGCTTGTATTTAGTGTTGGTAAAAAGTCTATGTCTTCTTGTG
The DNA here is from genome assembly GCF_003713205.1 of Coffea eugenioides. Classification (NCBI taxonomy): domain Eukaryota; kingdom Viridiplantae; phylum Streptophyta; class Magnoliopsida; order Gentianales; family Rubiaceae; genus Coffea; species Coffea eugenioides. The sequence goes on from NW_020862913.1 coordinate 17,395, forward strand.
TTTTGGGGTATTTATAGAAGGTGAGAAATGGCTCCAAAAGGCTCTCCAACGGTCAAATATTAAATGCTGTCGAAACTAGCCGTTGGCCTGTCGGACGTCCGAACCATTTGCTCTGCGTCCGAACCATGCGTCTGAACCACCTATCGGACGTCCGAACCATTTGTTCTGCGTCCGAACCCTGTGTCCGATAGAAGTCAGAATGTTCAACTTTCATTCTTTTTGTGTCGGACGGCCGAAGCAATGAATGAGCGTCCGATCCTCTATCGAGCGTCCGATCCTCTACGTCCGAATCTTCATATTTCTTAACTTCTCTTTGATTCAAATCTTTTCGATTCTCTTTTGGATCAATGACCTGTTCTAACAAATTTCTCACATAAAAACATTAGTCTAAATCTACATTTTGGTTTGTTAATCATCAAAACCAAGGACTGATCAACCAAGGTCAACAATCTCCCCCTTTTTGATGATGACAAACAAAATGAAGATTTCTTTGATCAAATAAGTTCAAATAAAACTCCCCCTTAGAAAATGCCAACATACAAAGAAATTTCAATAAATCCTACTCCCCCTTTTGGCATCAATCAAAAAGCAAACTCCCCCTTTATTTTTCAAATCAAGACCATATTGAATGTCAAAACTTTCAAATGTACTTTCAACCATTTAGCACTTTTTGGATCAAATCTTCATGATGTACCTAAGTATGAGAAATTTCATTTGGTATTTTTTCTTTATAGGGTCCTTGGGAGTTAGTACAACATGATCTAGCAATCCACATGGATTTCATACATTTTCTCATATTTTTCTTTACATAACAATCATTTTGCATATGTCCAAATTGGCAACAAAAGTGACACATGATAGAAGTATTTTGCACATAAGTGGATTTAATGCAACTAATTTTCTTACTTCTTATCATAGCAAACTTATTTGTGCCTTGAAAAGATTTGCTTTCTTTTGTTTGAGAAAACTTTTATTTTTCATTTTGGAGAAACTCGTTCAAGTCATTAATTCTTTTCTTTAACAAATTTTGTTCCTCCAACATTTTTTCATAAAACTTTGTTTTCTCTTCCAACTTCCTTTTCAAATTATTTTTGCAATCAAAAACACCTTTTTGATTTTTTAAATCATCATTTTCCATTCTCAAACATTTGTTTTCTTGAAAAAGTTTGGAGTTTTCTTCCAACAAATCATTTATTTTTGTTTTCAAATCTTTATTTTTAGCATAAGATTCTCTCAAACTTTTATGCATTTTAATCATAAGAATTTGCACATCATCATCTTCATTATCTTCATCACTAGAAGAGTGATAAGAATTTACCTCATCTTCTCCAAAGGCCATTAGTGCCATTTGGGCCAACTCTTCTTTTTCTCTTTTTGAATTGCATTCATCCCATGTAATTTTGCAATCTCCTCTTGAACTTCTCTTGTTGAAGATCTTCTTGAAACTTTTGATGTGAGGAGTTATATCATTGTCCACTTCCATGTTTTCATTACCCATGAAGGATGGGTTATCCCCCACTTGAGATGCTTTAAAAGCTATGCCTCTCTTATACATTCTTGCATTTTCTTCCTCTTGCACTTTGAATTTCAGTTTTAATTCATAAGAGGTTAGGGAATTCACTAGAGATTCAATGGACATAGAATTTAAATCCTTTGCCTCTTCTATAGCATTTATTTTGTTTTCCCATTCTTTTGGCAAGGCATTCAAAATCTTTCTATTTTTCTCACCCAAAGAATATTCTTTTTCAAGCAATTTAAGATCTTGAATATTGTCACAAAATCTACTACACATTTTATCAACATTTTCAAGAGGATGCATTTTAAAAAATTCATATTGAGAAACAAGCAAAGATTTCTTTTGTTCTTTAATATCTTGGTTACCTTCATGAAATTCACACAATTTATCCCAAATATCTTTTACTGATTTACAACCTTTAATTCTACTAGATTCATTTACATCTAATGCATTGTACAATATATACATGGCCTTGGCATTCAAAGAAAGGTATCTCTTGTCTTTTTCATTCAATTCTTGTCTAGTCTTTAATCTACTCAAATTAGTGGTAGAGTCAACTATTCTAGCTTCATAAGGACCATCTTCTACCACATACCATAATTCAATATAAACGGATTGTAAGAAAATCATCATTCTTTGTTTCCACATGCTAAAATGAGAACCATTAAACATAGGTGGTCTATCAATAGATTGCCCTTCTAAAAAAGAAACATTTATGGTTGCCATGATCTTTACTCTAAGCGGTTAAGCTTAATCTCTTAAGAGACCAAGTTCTGATGCCAATTGTAAGCCCCGATGCAACCAAATACAACCAAAATACTCAACCAGACAAGTAATCAAGTAAATACAATGACAAAGAATATAAGCAATTTTAAAGCACAAAAATAGAGTAACAATAAAGTAAAAGAAATTCAAACCAATCAAACTCCCAAGCTTCTTCCAAACTTGGAGTTGAATCCACCAAATAGCTTCTTCAATTGATGGTAGTGCTAACCAACTTGTACAAGTGAAGGCTCACTCCTTCCTCACCCCAAACATACTTTGGTTGAGCAAAGGAATTTTACTACTCTCCAAGTAAACCCTCAACTAGCTACAATTGAAAGCTTACCCACTCAATTAAGAACTACTTTATACAAGTGAGGCAACCTTTATCAAGGTTTTACCACTCCAAGTGATAGGTTCACCTTCACCAAGGTTTTACTCCTCCTAGAGAGTAACCTTCACTTGAGCAACCTCACAACCCAACTTTCCCAACCCCTTATACAACCAACAAAGAATATTTCTACTCAAAGATCTCACTTGTAAGCTTGTATTTAGTGTTGGTAAAAAGTCTATGTCTTCTTGTGTTTTGGGGTATTTATAGAAGGTGAGAAATGGCTCCAAAAGGCTCTCCAACGGTCAAATATTAAATGCTGTCGAAACTAGCCGTTGGCCTGTCGGACGTCCGAACCATTTGCTCTGCGTCCGAACCATGCGTCCGAACCACCTATCGGACGTCCGAACCATTTGTTCTGCGTCCGAACCCTGCGTCCGATAGAAGTTAGAATGTTCAACTTTCATTCTTTTTGTGTCGGACAGCCGAAGCAATGAATGAGCGTCCGATCCTCTATCGAGCGTCCGATCCTCTACGTCCGAATTTCATATTTCTTAATTTCTCTTTGATTCAAATCTTTTCGATTCTCTTTTGGATCAATGACCTGTTCTAACAAATTTCTCACATAAAAACATTAGTCCAAATCTACATTTTGGTTTGTTAATCATCAAAACCAAGGACTGATCAACCAAGGTCAACAACTTCTTATACACATTTGGTTCTGGAATTCTCAACAAGTCTTTGCTAGTCCCTTGATAGAGCCTTTTTTTATGACGATTTTTTTTGTTGTCTACAATAATATTTTTTTATTTCATTGCAACAAATAATAAATTCCTCTTACATACGTCTAATTTTCCGAATAGAAGGCATTCCTAATCTATCCAGTCTAATTGCCCCGCGAACCAGCCTCGAGAACATATGAAAGCAGTCATAGACCTTGACCTGCTGCTCAGGATGAGATATGCCCACATTGGACAATAAATCAGCAACTTTATTAGCCTCCCTGAAGCAATGTGAGAATCGAGCAGGATCCTTGACTAACTGCCAAATCTACCGGACTTCTCTTCGGATCTGCCACGGGCATTGAATGCACCGCTGAGAACCCCAACTAAGACCAATGAGTCCGATTGCGCCCATAGATTACTAAAGCCCCGATGAACACACGTTTAAAGGCCAGTCAGAAGGGCCAACGTCTCCGCACGAAGACAAGTAGTTTTCCCAAAGAAAACTGAAAACGCAACCAGAGACAGCTCAGTTGAATCCCAAAGAACCCCACCGCCTCCACCCACTCCTGGATTACCTTTAGAACAACCATCCGTATTAAGCACCAGCCTCCCCATCTCCTTCACCTCCCAGCAAACAAGTTTAAAGTCAAAGACACTGGTAGTCAAATTTGACCAATCAAACAACTGACAGATTGTGTGCACCCCAAGCTTTTGTCTGAAATGGATCTCCACAATGGGTTTGATTTCCGAGAAGATGGATTGACAAATGACAGTAGACCGCATCTGTTCACCCTCAAACATTGTTTTATTTATAGCCTTCCAAATATGCCAACAGATAAAATTTGGAAGGATAAGGCAAATAAAACGCCGAGTCGTAGGCTCTTATGGCCGCAACCACCAGTCAACTATGCGAGCTCGCAGTGAAGAGCCTGAGGAGTTCAAACCGCACAAACCTACAAAATAAGACCAGACCTCCGTCGCTATGTGACCACTGGCAAACACATGCTCAATAGATTCCTCAGACGCACCTTGACAGCAAAAACATTTATGAGGCAAATGGAACCCAAGTCTACATAAAGTATCCGGCAGCGGCAGCCTTCCCATCAATAGCCGCAACATAAAGAATGACACTTTCAAAGGGAGCCGAGGATGCCAAACCTTAGAGAAAATAACCGACGTGTTACGGGCCTGTCGAACGTCCCGAAAAGCAGATGCTAATGTGAATGTTCCAAACGTCGATGGCAACCAAATGACTTCATCTGCACACCCCCCGTCAGGGACCGGGTGCTGTAAGATGGAGGGAACAATATCCCCTGGCAAGGTTCGAAACAAAAGATTTGCGTCCCAGTGCCCATTGGTAATAAAATTACAAAACGAGAGAGACGGATCAACTGGTGCTCTAAGAAATAAAGCGCCACTGCCTAGCCAGTTGTTGTACCAGAAGTGACATGACCCGTCATTGACTAACCATGCCATAGAAAGTTCCACGTGTCGGCTCACGTTCAACATATGCCTCCAGACTGTCGAAACCGTCAATCTCATTTCTGCTTGACAAGGGTGGATCAATCTGCAATACTTAGCATGCATGAAAGCAGCCCACAGTGACGTTTCCGTTCGGAAACTCCACCATAGTTTACACGAGAAGGCTGTGTAGACGTCCCTTAACCTCCAAAACCCCACTTCACCCTCCTTAACCGGGTAGCACAGTTGAGTCCACCGTATCCAGTGAAACTTCGACTCTTCGGGCGTTGACCCCCACAGAAAATTCAAACAAACCTGCTCTATAGTGTTAAACACCGAGCTAGGGATCACAGCAGCGGACAACAAATGTACTGGCATAGACGACAACACATGCTTGATTAAAATCATCTTGCTCCCCGCAGACAAAAACTTTGATTTCCATGACAAGACCCGTCCAAGAATAGACTGACACACTTCACCATAATATGAAGATTTACACCTCCCGAAGTAAAGCGGAAACCCTAGATAACGGGTAGGGAAAGGCTGCCAAGTAAATCTCGTGACATGTTCAATCACCCTTCTTCTAGCCGGGGACAATGACGGGTGAACCAAGTAGCCACTTTTTTGAGCACTTATCAGCTGGCCCGAGCACAGTTGATACATCTCCAACACCTGCATAATGTCCTTCAGAGAGGAGGAGGACCCATTCGCAAATATAAGCACACCATTCGCGAACGCCAAATGAGTTATAGAGGGGCAGCCATATGGGACTTTAAACCCCAAGAAACCAGATTGCACCATGAGGGCGTTTAAGCCTCTCGACAAGACCTCGGCCCCTATAATAAATAATGCCGGCGACAATGGGTCACCCTGACGTAACCCTCTCATAGATTTAAAAAATCCATGCGAAGACCCATAGATAATTACCGAGAACCAAACATTAGACAATAACCGCCATACCAGATCTATGAAACGCTCCCCGAAGCCAAACCTCCGCAAGACACCAATAATATGCAACCAAGATACCCTGTCATAAACCTTGGACATGCCTAACTTCAAAATAACATTGCCACCCCTAGCTTTTTTTCCAATACCCGACACCACTTCCTGAGCTAGGAGGTAATTCTCCGATATATTGCGGCGCTTAACAAACCCTGACTGCTGGGGGGAAATAATCCTTGGCAAGACACCAGCCACTCTATCAGCCAAGATTCTGGATAACAATTTGTTAAAGAAGTTACATAGGCTAATCGGTCTAAATTGAGAGAGATCCTGTGGATTCGAGACCTTAGGAAGCAGCATGATCGAGGTAGATGTGATGAAGCGAGAAAGTTTTGCCCCACAGAAAAAGCTGAGTACCGCATTATAAACATCTTGAGCAATAACCTCCCATGTAGGGATGGCAATGGGGGCTAATGGGGAGGGGGTTGGGGCGGGGACGGAGGGAATTTTTTTCCCCCCGCTTAGAAACGATGCCCCCGCCCCGCCACCCACTTTAAAAAAATAAATATATAAATATATATGTATATAATTATATATAATATATAATTTAAATTAGTTACAAACTTATGATAATGATATTATTAGTTATATGTATTATATAATGTCTATTAGTATATATAATATAATTGATATTATTAATTATACTAATAATTATATATGTGTACTAATACAAATTATTAATTGGTTATACTAAATTTACTAATACATTTATACTAAATCCCTAATTACACTTAATACAATAACATTTTTTTCTTAAAAAAACCACAAGCACAATAATGAATTAGTGATTGTATTTGTGCCAAAAGTGAAAACTTGACTACTTTAGTTATATTTATTTCTTCATGTTGGATTGTATTCAAATAATTTTTATTTGATTATTTTTATAAGTTTCAATTGTAAAATTACAATGAATAATAATTTGATGATGTGTTTATATTTTAGTACTTGATTATTTGCTAAAATTTAACCATAATAAAATTATATAACAATTTTTTATTAGCCCCGTAGGGACACCCGCGGGCAGGGCGGGGCGGGGCGGGGGACGGGGGATGGGGCGGGAACGGGGGGAGTTTGTAGGCAGCGGGGCGGGGGATGGGGGAGGGGTCCCCCGCCCCATTGCCATCCCTACTCCCATGCAAAGGTGTAAAATTTACTCGTGAATCGATCGGGGCCAGCTGCACTGTCCCCATCCATTGCCCTTACCACTTGATGAACCTCCTCTATAGAAGGAACCGCCTCAAACATGCGATTGTCCTCCCCTGTAATCAAGGGTGGAATGAGGTGCAACATATCGAAAGCAGACTCCAACGGTCCAGCAAAAAGATCAGAAAAGTACGTTATTGCCTCACTTGCTATCTCAGCATCCGTATCCACCCAATCTGAGCACTCCAATTGATTGCATCTCAATAATATTGGTAATTATAATTAAAAATTGCCCATTAAAAACTATTTCCTATCCTTGGACTTCATCTCCAATTATTATATGTATCAAAATTTCTTAATCGAAGCATGAAAATGTTCTCATTAGCCATTATTATTAATGTCAAAATATAGATACTCTCTGGAAAAAAGAGAAAGATACAAGGGGAAAAGAGCCCTTATTCATTTGTTTATCTTCATACAAATAGCATGAGCAAATTTCACAATTATGCACTTTTTACTGATACGAAAAAATAAAAAAAAAAAAAGCAAAATAGAAAACCCAATTATTTCAATCAAATGAATTTTCACTGACAACTAAATAACCAATCTAAAATGATTGAGTAATGTGAATCATCTGCATTCTTTATTAACAACAAAAACACTTAAATAAAATGCAAATAGTCCAAATTCAATGAATATTACGCTTTACTTTATCTCATTCAAATTCCTATAAAAATTGAAAAGTTGAACAACTAAAAATACATAAAAGAAAGCACTTAAATATTCATGTAGCTAACAAGCATGCAAACAATTAGTTTTAATTGAAATGACAATTCATGTAACCTAAATCCAAGCAAACAACAAAATATTTTCTTATAGTTAACCTATTATCAACTAACTGATTTTGATATCATAATTAGAGTTTTTCGTCTAAGACAAAAAGGAAAGAACATCTATGGATTAATTTAAATGTATCCATATTGAACATGCCATTTATCAAATTAGTAGGAAAAAGGAATAGTTGTTGTTTGTGCTTTATGTTGCATTGTCTTCAAACAAAATTATAAAAACAATAGAAGAAAAACGAAAAAGAGAATATCCAACCACCTCTGTCAATGAAATCTTAATTGATGACAATGAACATTCACACATAAATAATTAAATATGATGGATTAAAAATTTCCTTGTGAATTAAACAATTACATAGAGTTCGTATACAATAAGTATGTCCGTAAACAATTTATAACTGGTGCCAAAAAATTAAAAAAAAAATAGTGCAGCTCACTTCATACTGAAGAACTTCATCAAAAGCTAACTCATTCAACTAATATAACATGATAAATAATAATTGTCTACCGTACAAAGAATTAGGTTTTATACAAAATGAAAATTATAGAAAACTTGAATCTAATGAAAAAAAAAAAGAAATATCATTCATGTACTTTATTCTTAAATAATCAACCGATTGTAATTTTACAATTAAATAATTAGTATTCATAAGTATTGATATTACAAATGCTAATTAGGAAGTGTTTAATAACTTAACCAAATCTTAGTTTTTTAATTATTAAAATCTGATAATTTAACTAGAAAGTCCATCATAGATTTTTTTAATTCTAAAAAGACATCTGAACCCTAACTGATAAATGAGCTTGACTGTGCAAAAAAGTGCAATTTTATAACTTAAGGGTAATCACAATACATTTGGTAAAACATGATACTATTAACAATTGTTATAAAGTGCAATCCAAATTTAATCAATAAAAGCTCAAAAAAATTTCTAGTAGCTTTAAGTCAAAGAGTTCAAATTAGAATAATGTTTGTAGCCAAATTTGATTAAAAAAAATTAAATTATACTATGAGGTAGATAACCAAAACTTCACAACAAATTTTAGTAACTACAAAAATATTATATTTGGATTATTATATTCACGTAATTATATTATGAGGTAGATAATCAAAACTTCACAACAAGTTTCAATAGCTACAAAAATATTATATTTGGATTATTATACTCACGTGTAAAGCACATGCTATATTTACTAGTAACATTAATGGGACAAAGATGATCTAAGGAAGAAGGCAAATTAACAACTAAGTTGACCAATAATGATGGGAAAATAAGATTAAAATTGAAATTTAGATTGGTAAGACAAAATATTAAA
>NW_020862914.1:0-32712 GCF_003713205.1 Coffea eugenioides
GTTTGGTGTGATTTGGAGGTGATTTGGGGTGGTTTTGTGTGAGGTTAGTGTGCAGAATTTTTGTTGCAAATGAGTTAGAGAGAAGGGAGAGCTTGGCCGGCTGTGAGGAGAGAGAAGAGAGAGTGTGTTTGATCTAAGTTAGCTTCCAAGAGAAGGTGCAATGTGTGGTGCAAAATCACCCAAAGGTCAACTCTCATTAGGGGCCGTTTGGTGCGATTACGGCTCGATTTTTTTCTCGCGCGTTTGGTTCACTAGTGCACTAAACCTCCAAGGCATATATATTCTTGTAAATATTATTCACTCTTAATTGTCTCGAAACAAGGGTCTAAAGTCCTTCAATTGAAGTCGCGCGTGTGAAAACGCGTAACGTCAATTTTACCGCTATAACGCGAAACTTTCGAAAAATTCTTATAACGATTGCGCTACTAACTATCACTTGAATATTTATTCATAAAATTACCTATTTTAGGACCATAGTACAAGCCCCCAATATTCCAAGCTTATCGGGCTACTACGCGGATAAAATCTCCAAGTACTATTCACTATTTTTACTAAACGCGCTCTAGGAAATTAATTTTCGAAACGAATCATTTTAAAAATATAACGAAGTTATATTATCATGCGTTTAGGTCTCATAAGACTAGAAAATATTCCTTGGAAATAAAATCCAATTAAATAATTTATTAAGCCATAAATTAGGCATAAAATAATAGTTTTTACGAGTCCTCACATCCTCTCCCCCTTAAGAAAATTTCGTCCTCGAAATTTACCTTGGTCGATGAACAAGTCTGGATACTTTTCCCTGATTGTCTCTTCAACTTCCCATGTTGCTTCCTCTACTCCATGGTTCTTCCATAAAACTTTCACTAGTGGTATCTGCTTGTTCCTCAATTCCTTCACCTTTCGATCCAGAAGTTTTACCGGTCTCTCCTCATAGGTCAGGGTTTCATCAATCTCAATATTCTCCGGTTGTAAAACATGAGAGGGGTCTGGATGATACTTCTTAAGCATGGACACATGAAACACGTTATGAATACGAGATAAGCTCGGTGGTAATTCCAGCTTATAGGCTACATTCCCAACTCGCTGAATAATCTTATAAGGCCCTACAAACCTTGGTTGTAGTTTCTTCCCTTTTCCGGACATCAAACTTGCTTTTAAAGGCGTAATCTTGAGAAATACCATATCTCCAACAGTGAACTCCAAATCCTTCCTCCGATTGTCGGCATAACTTTTTTTTTTGTCTACTCTGAGCGGTTTGAATTCTTTGCCGTACCAATTTCACCTTTTCATTAGCCTCCTCAATCCAAGATACAGTAGTCGTGTCTAAGATTTTCCGTTCACCTACTTCATCCCAACAATCGAAATTCCTTAACCATCAATCCAGCCATTTGTACCTGACGGCTCAAAGCATCGGCCACTACATTGGCCTTCCCAGGATGGTACTTAATAATGCAGTCATAATCTTCCAGAAATTCCATCCATCTACGTTGCCTCAAATTCAGTTCCTTCTGAGAAAATAAGTACTTAAGGCTTTTGTGATCTGTGAAAACCTCAAATGTCACTCCGTATAAATAGTGTCTCCATTTCTTCAAAGCAAAGACCACAGCCGCTAACTCCAAATCATGGGTCGGATAGTTTCCTTCATGCGGCTTCAATTTTCTAGAGGCATAAGCTATCACTTTATCATTTTGCATCAAAACACATCCCAAACCTTCCTTAGATGCATCTGTGTAAACCACAAAACTATCATGTCCATTTGGTAGAGCTAGAACAGGCGCTCTAGTCAACCGTCTTTTCAACTCCTGAAAACTTCCTTCACACTTAGAACTCCAAATAAACTTTCCATTTTTCTTGGTCAACTCAGTCATAGGTCCAGCGATTTTCGAAAAATCCTGGATGAATCTCCGGTAATACCCTGCCAATCCTATAAAACTCCGAACTTCCGTTGGATTTTTCGGTCGTTTCCATTTTGAAACAGCTTCCACTTTAGCTGGATCCACTTTAATCCCATCCTTAGAAATTATATGCCCTAGGAAAGTCACTTCCTTTAGCCAGAATTCACACTTGCTAAACTTAGCATATAGCTGATGTTCCCTCAAGATTTGTAGAACCGTTCTCAAATGTTTCTCATGATCTTTCACATTCTTAGAATACACCAAAATGTCATGAATGAAGATCACCACAAATTGATCCAAGTAAGGCTTAAAAACCCTATGCATTAAATCCATGAAAGCGGCAGGTGCATTGGTTAACCCAAAAGGCATCACTGCAAACTCGAAGTGCCCATACCTCGAGTTAAAAGCAGTCTTAGGTATATCCTTCTCCAAAATCCTCAATTGATAGTAACCTTGCCTTAGATCCAACTTTGAAAACACTACCGCCCCTTGCAGTTGGTCAAACAGTTCATCAATGTGGGGTAGTGGGTATTTATTCTTAACCGTAGCATCATTTAAGCCTCGATAATCTATACATAACCTCAAACTCCCATCTTTCTTCTTTACAAACAAAACTGGGGCTCCCCACGGGGAATCACTCTCTCGAATAAAACCCCGTTCCAACAAATCCTGTAATTGTAACTTCAACTCCTTCAACTCAGCCGGAGCCATCCTGTATGGTGTCCTTGATATAGGTGCTGTTCCCGGAGCTAAATCAATTTTAAAAGCTATTTCCCGTTCCGGGGGTAAAGACTCCAATTCTTCAGGAAAAACATCGGAAAATTCTTTCACCACCGGTGTGTCTTCCAGATTCACCTTATCGCTAAGGGTATTAATAAGAAAAGCCAAATACCCTTGAGCTCCTTTACTTAACAATTTTCTAGCCCGAATTCCCGAAATAAGTGCAGACGAGGCTAACTTACCCCTTACATCCAGTAGAGCATGGCTTATATAATAATCACTTATCAGGTTCAAGTATTACATATCACACCAATCCAACCTATCAAATAGTCATGGTCCAATAGGGAATTAATCGCGTAATCAGATAAAACAGGCAAAAGGCTTGAAGTCGGACATAAAGTCCCAGACATTTGGAAGAAATTCAGGATATAGCGAAGCTTCAAATCAAAAGTTCATCCCTGGTGGTGCTGGACAACACAACAAGCAATGCCCCACCAGAGAGTTTCAGTTCAACCGCTACAGAAGAGTAGTAGCCGGTCTACAACCACACCAGTACGAATAAGTTCAAGAGTAGGGTCAAAGCAGAGCCAAATACTTCAGGTTCATGGTGCATGAGTACGAACAAAAGTATAAGTTCAAGTTCAAGTGCAAGTTCAAGTTCAAATTCAAGGGTCATGAGTACGAGTAAGAACACACTGGCCTAACCTCTGTCCAGCAATTCACATTCTTAAACAGTCACAAAATTCAAGTCCACATTCCATATATTCAGTCAAATTAGGTCCATTGAGGATACGCAAGAGCACACTAGCCTAAACAGGTTCAAGTCTCAAGTAAGCTCAGTCTAATCGGTTTCAGGCAGTTCGAGTTCTCTTACCAACCCACTGCAATACTTTCGGAGTTCAAACTTCCTAAGATTGAAATACTGGCACAGAACCAATCATAACATATGTTGCGCACAAGAAAAGCTCACCAAGTTTCTAGCTAGGTTAATCCATTATACACTAGTAGATCGGAGCTTCGGGTTTATGTTCGATTCATATTCGGTACTAGGGACCTATTAAATTATATGAAACTGTCTATCAATTTGTCTCACAAGTACAGGGTTGTCTAAGCCCTCGGTCACGGTCCCCTTTTCTCGTTCCTGCTACCCTACTTAAGAAAAGTCTATAAGCACAGGAAAAGGCATAGCTAAGCATAAAGAGCACATTGCGTATACAAGTTGCAAACACATTTAAAATCAGGTCATGATTCGTTACATGTATCAAAAGTTATAACACGGTTAGAAGTTACAAAACAAGACCAATATGTCCAATATTGCACATAGGCAATTAAGTGCTACAAAAATATCGAAGTACATACAAGCAGGATACAAAAGGCCTCACAGCGTGCACTACCCCTTTCTAAGTCCATAGTTAACCCAAAGGGTCCAGACATCACTAATTTCAATCAGATCACACGCCTTTACGAAATTAGATCCAATAAAGCCATAACGCAAGCTAAAACCAAGATTATCCATTCGAAGTTCAAAATCTTTAATAACCAGCCACCAGTCGGAACACCATCATCTCCAAAATAACCAGTCTTAGGGTTTTGTAATTAAAGTTTCAAGCTCCAAGTTCAAACCCAAGAATAAGTACAACTTACTACCTTACGTGTCGAATGGAAACCAAATCAATTCACACTAACTTGTACTCTTGAATGCAGTTGCTCTCTATATCTCAAAGTTGCCTCAGTCCGTACATTTAAAATTGGCTCACTCTTCTTGAAAGTCAAGAATTTTAAAACATAAGAAGAGTATTTCAAGTAATCAAAAATCTTATCAAGTTCAGGATTCACATTATTAAACATAAGCTTGCCATTCTTTCGAAAACTCAGGATATATAGATATATTTTTCTTCGTGTAAAGCATGGACAAATTCAAGTGTGAGATTACACCAATATACAATCAAGGGGGAAAACTTAGTTTAGAAAATGTTAATCTTGTATTAACCCATCATATACAAAGTTCAACAACTCATTAGTTATTCACAAATTTTCAAATGTGAAATTCAAGTAAAACTCACCCTTTTACCAAAATCGGAAAATTACACATATTTAAAGCACATATATCTTACTTCCACTCATCGCTTACAAATAAAACTAGTACATCCTAGTTTTTCTTTAAATTTTCAAAGCAGAATATCTTTAGAAGATATGTGGGCGAAAAATACATTTTATTCCTTTGTACTTTTATCTTGGTTCAAAATCATCACACATGGAGTTTGACTATCAAATCTCGGTCTCTTACCCTCCATAGCCAGTACTAATAATTATCTCAATTCTTTCCACACTTACAAATATAATGATAATTCAAATTCATCCAATCTTTCACTACAAATCTCTCATCCCATATCTTCCTTCAATATAACATCACCTAATTCCTCAGTTTCTTCTGCAAGTCCCAAATAAGAACTCCCAAATAATAAATTTCTTTAACCCCTAAGATACAATAGATCCTTGTCACATAATATCCAAATTAATCCCACAGTCAGGCATCCTAAACTTTAAGCCTAGGATACGCTACAGAGATCTGAAGCCTAAGCTCTGATACCAAATGTGACGCCCCACATCTCCCTAAGGCGGACCAAAGGGTATCCGCGGACGCCTGCCCAGCTCACGCCAGGACTCAAGCAATTCCATTCAATTTCAAACCGAACTAATCACTTCGATGAGAACAACATGAATACAATAATGCGGAAGCGTTCAAGCTTAATAAGTCACTTAATGTATAACCAACACATCGGGTAATCATGAAACGACTTAAATTCAAAGTACACATCAGGGCCCAAACTTTTCAAGTTTACAATTTCCAAAAGTACAACCCAAACCAGGGCCTAGTCAAAATATATAACAGGAGTCTTAACAAAATTACAACGGATGGTTTCTCCATATTTCTCCAAGAGTCGGTCCTGTTAAGGAAAACAAAACTATAGGGTGAGCTAAACGCTCGTGAGGCCAAGAACACACATGCAAGCACGTAATCAAATAACAATCCCAACTTTAATAAATAAAGCCATGTCTTTTCAATAATCAATCTCTCAAACAGGAAAAGTAATCAGAAACAATTCAAGGATATAGTAGCTCTCAGGAGCTAAGTTCCACTCGATCTGTCGATGTCATTCGTATACTTTCCCGCATTGACCCTCCTGTCAACCGGGTCGGTATTTCCATTTCCGTAGATCACCACTTTCTTCCCTCCATCCACCGTACACCCCAAGGGCCCACAAGTCTATTATTGGGCGATACTCTACGAGTATGCCAAGCAAGACCTCTTATTAGGTCGAGCTTATGTGTATCTCATGGCTCGCCCCAGTCCCCGACCAAGCCCATTACCGGCTCGAGTCTAAGGTTGGCCTATGAGTTTGGGCGTCCCCCATTCATTTGGTAGTCGAGGAGATTCACTCCAACGACACAAGCATTCATGACATGACATTGCATTTCATTCATTCATTCAATACATTTCATTCATTCATTCATTCATTTGAAATTAGAACGAGTGCGATAAAGTACGCACCCGCCCTTATTTTTAAAACTCCCAACAAGTATCACAATAAGCAAGTATCAAATTCATACACTTGACACTCACCGAGCAATTCAATAAGAATTATTTTCTGGGAGTTCAAGTGTCCGCGGTGAGATCCTCTTGAAGGTCTCCTTGCGCGCCTGGCAATTTAATAGTGGATAATCACACAATTAACCCACTTATCAAGAAAGATTGTACACTAGTACAATCTAAGAATTATTTTGCAAAAAGGAACCTCAATTACACGTAAATCGAGGTTCAACTTGCCTTTTATCATGTACAATATTATTTGAGTTTTGATCATGAAAATCGTAAACAAAACGTTTAAGAACATCAAAAGAATAAAGAGTTTTCGAAAAACTCTATTTCTTTGAAATTGGAAAATTTTCAGTTTTATCATGAACCTTTGAAAAATCATAACTCGCTCGGTATAAGTCGAGAATTGGAAAACCTTATACCGTTGGAAACCTCTTAGAGAGTACTATAAGTTCCTAGAAGACACTTTTCCACGAATCGAAGTGGAAAGTGATCAAAAATGGGCTTGAAGACGCAGCTTCAGTTTACAAGGCAGAATGAAGTTGGTTTTTGGCCAACTTTGAAAATTCGGCACGATTCGCACGTTGCAAACCGGCCTCTGAAATTTTCAGCTCAATTAGTGTTGCAAGTGAAGTATATGAAAAAACAAGCGGATCAAGAATCGGAGTTTCGAGTACCGAGATACGGTAGCCCGAAGTTGGGGAAATTCAAGACTGGATGAGAATTTTCCAGATTTGAACCTCTAACTTTAGTAATTCAATTGGGTATCGAAACGAACTTGAATCAGCACCAAAATTGGCAGTATTTCAATACTATATGGAAAGTATCTCTCTATCGAATTTCGGGGAAAAATACCTTCGGCAAGGTAGTTAATGAGCCAACCGAAGTTCAAGAAAATTCCTAAGGCATTCTGCCTTTGACTTTCATTTTCCGAATTTCCAATCGTTTAACCAAGAAAGTTGTCCAACCATGGTTCATTTGTAAAATAAGGGTCTAAGATACACCCATAATATCTTTGGTAGTGTTTAATATCAAAAACATCAACTAACAAGTTCACTACAAGATTTGGTTCCAAACCAGTCCAAACATCATGGTTTTCCAAAGCAGAGCAGTCCACTTGTTTCGGTCACAAATCAGTCTATATAGCTCGAAATCGAGCATGGCTTACGCCGTTGGAAAATACATTCATAGAGTTAAAATATCATAGAAGAAATCGTTTTCAAATTCGGCACCCATCTGGTTCAAATTCGGGCATCAAGTTGCAGCCTGAACACTTCATTCCAGGTGAACAGAGTGACAGGACAGCGAACTTAAAACATTTGGTTCGGCCTGCTCACAAAGACTCAGAACGTACATTATATACCAAATTAAAGCTAGGAATGTCTAGTTTCAAACGCCACCAACGGCACATGATTTCGACATCCGAGGACAGAGTTATAGCCAAAATACTACTGCTGGTCAGAGCATACGCGAATCAGTTTTCCAGATTTGCTGGTTTCTAAAAAAAATTCATTTGCCCATTCAAACCTCATTATTTTTCAATGAAATTTTCCACACATCTAATACATCCTACAAACATCCAATTCAAGCAATTAAACCATTAAAAATTGGCCTGGAAATGGCCGAACATGGCAGGGGCAAAATCGGAAAGTTTAGCTTCTTACACCCAATGAAGTTTCCACTAATTACCCATCACTAATGCATCATTAAAATCACTAAACCAACAATATAATCACCATTAATCATCACATCAGCAACAACAACCCAAGTGTGGGAATTCCAAGAGCCCACAATCACATTTTTACACCATAATCAAGTAACTAAGTGCATGCATGAACTTAATCTTGTCATATAACTTCCAAAAGACAAGAATTCATGGGTTGATCATTACCTCTTCCTTGGGTGTGCAAGACCAGAAAATTTCGGCCCTCTTGAAGCTCCAAGAAACCGTGAAGATGCAGCCTTTTGTTAGCTAAATCCAACCTCCAAGAGGTTTGCTAAGTGGTCTCCAAGTTTGGTGTGATTTGGAGGTGATTTGGGGTGGTTTTGTGTGAGGTTAGTGTGCAGAATTTTTGTTGCAAATGAGTTAGAGAGAAGGGAGAGCTTGGCCGGCTGTGAGGAGAGAGAAGAGAGAGTGTGTTTGATCTAAGTTAGCTTCCAAGAGAAGGTGCAATGTGTGGTGCAAAATCACCCAAAGGTCAACTCTCATTAGGGGCCGTTTGGTGCGATTACGGCTCGATTTTTTTCTCGCGCGTTTGGTTCACTAGTGCACTAAACCTCCAAGGCATATATATTCTTGTAAATATTATTCACTCTTAATTGTCTCGAAACAAGGGTCTAAAGTCCTTCAATTGAAGTCGCGCGTGTGAAAACGCGTAACGTCAATTTTACCGCTATAACGCGAAACTTTCGAAAAATTCTTATAACGATTGCGCTACTAACTATCACTTGAATATTTATTCATAAAATTACCTATTTTAGGACCATAGTACAAGCCCCCAATATTCCAAGCTTATCGGGCTACTACGCGGATAAAATCTCCAAGTACTATTCACTATTTTTACTAAACGCGCTCTAGGAAATTAATTTTCGAAACGAATCATTTTAAAAATATAACGAAGTTATATTATCATGCGTTTAGGTCTCATAAGACTAGAAAATATTCCTTGGAAATAAAATCCAATTAAATAATTTATTAAGCCATAAATTAGGCATAAAATAATAGTTTTTTTGCGAGTCCTCACAGTGACAAATAGCATTAAGCCGTTTTTCATCAATCAAAGATAGTTGTTCATGACGCTATTTTATCCAATCAGCTTCTTCTAACTTAGTTTCCATTAGAATACGCAATGAAGGGATTTCGACCTCGGTAGGTAGCACAGCTTCCATTTCATACATAAGCGAGTAGGGTGTTCCCCCAGTTGATGTTCGGATAGAAGTCCGATATGCCATTAGTGCATAAGGAAGTTTTTCATGCCAGTCACGATGCTTTTCAGTCATCTTGCGAATGATCTTCTTCAAATTCTTGTTTGCGGCCTCCACGGCTCCGTTCATCTGCGGTCTATAGATGGCAGAGTTGCGATGTTTGATTGTGAACTGTTCGCATAGCTCGTCCATCATGTCATTGTTGAGATTCTTGGCATTGTCTGTAATTAAAGTTTCCGGCACCCCAAACCGGCATATGATGTGATCCCTTAAGAAATTCGCCACCACCCTCTTTGTCACGTGCTTGAATGATTCCGCTTCGACCCATTTGGTGAAGTACTCAATTGCTACCAATATAAATCGATGCCCATTTGAAGCAGGAGGGTCAATTGTGCCAATCACATCCATACCCCACATCGAGCAGGGCCATGGGGCAATCATACTGTGCAACTCGGTGGGAGGAGCGCGTATGATGTCGCCATGCACTTGACATTTAATACATCTCCGGACAAAATCTATGCAATCGCGTTCCATTGTAAGCCAAAAATACCCGGTTCTCATAATTTTCTTTGCCAACAAATGTCCATTCATGTGAGGTCCGCAGACACCGCTATGCACCTCTTTCATCATGTATTGAGCTTCATCTTCATCGATGCACCTTAAGAGGTTCAAATCTGAGGTCCTTTTGTATAATACCTCTCCATTTAAGAAAAACTTCGAGGCCATTCTGCGCAGGAAACCCTTGTCATTTGCACTAGCTTCTGGAGGGTAAGACCCGGTTTTGATGAATTCCTTAATATCATTGTACCAAGGGCTTTTGTCAGATGTCTTGTCTATGACCCAACAATGAGCAGGCTTGTCTTGGAGTTGAATCCGGATAGGCTCGATTCCTAATTCGTCTGGATATTGTATCATAGAAGATAAGGTGGCCAAGGCATCTGCAAATGCATTTCGGGCTCGTGGGAGATGTCTGAATTCCAAACTTTGAAATTGTTTAGCCAAATTGAGCAAATTACAGTGGTATGGCAAGATTTTTGAATCTTTGGTTATCCATTGCTTCAATGTTTGGTGCACGAGTAAATCTGAATCACTGAAGGCTATTAACTCCTTAACTTCCATTTCCAAAGCCATTTTAAGACCAAAAATACATGCTTCATACTCGGCCATATTATTTATTCAGGCAAATTGCAATTTAGTAGCTCCAGGGTAATGCTTCCCCTCCGGGGATACAAGAACTGCTCCTATTCCGACTCCAAAAGAATTAGCTGCACCATCGAAAAACAATCTCCATTTAGGGCACTGCTCGCTCATATCTTCCACGGTACCAACAAATAAAACCTTTTCATCAGGGAAATAGGTATGGAGCGGTTGATAATCATCGTCCTTTGGATTTTCTGCCAAATGATCGGCTATAGCTTGTCCCTTGACGGCCTTTTGCGAAGCGAAAACAATATCAAACTCTGAAAGAATCATCTGCCATTTGGCTAGGCGCCCAGTTGGCATCGGCTTCTCCAAGAGGTATTTCAGAGGATCGGAGCAGGAGATGAGATAGGTAGTATGACTTAGCAGGTAGTGCCTTAACTTTTGAGCTGTCCAGGCCAAAGCACAGCAGCTTTTCTCAATAAACGAATAATTAGCCCAATACTGCGTGAATTTCTTGCTAAGATAGTAGATGGCTTGCTCTTTCCTTCCCGAGTTGTCGTGCTACCCCAGAACACACCCTACTGCTCCGTCGAGCACAGATAAGTACATGATCAAAGGCCGGCCCAGTTTGGGTGGCACTAGAACCGGAGGCTGTAGCAAATAATCTTTAATCTTGTTGAAAGCTTGTTGCCACTCCTCATTCCAATGCAACGGCACATTCTTTTTTAACAACTTGAACATTGACTCGCACGTGGCGGTTAATTGGGCAATGAATCTCCCAATGAAATTAATCTTCCCCAAAAAACTTTTCACATCTTTCTGCGTCTTTGGCACTGGCATGTCTCGAATTGCCTTGATCTTTACCGGGTCTATCTCTATGCCCTTTTTGCTGACAATGAAGCCTAACAATTTACCAGCTGGTGCTCCAAAGGCGCATTTTGCAGGATTTAACTTCAAATTGTACCTTCACAACCTTTCAAACAACTTTCTTAAATCAATCAAATGGTCCTCGACTTTCTTGGATTTAATTATAATGTCATCCACGTAGACCTCCATCTCCTTGTGAATCATGTCATGAAACAAAGTAGTCATAGTCCTTTGATAAGTAGCTCCAGCATTCTTTAAACCAAACGGCATTATTCGATAGAAAAAGGTGCCCCAAGGGGCGATAAAAGCAGTCTTTTCTCTATCCTCCTCAGCCATTAAGATCTGATGATATCCAGCAAAACAATCACAAAAAGATTCAATTTCATGTCCGGCAGTATTGTCCAGAATGATATGGATATTTGGCAAAGGAAAGTCATCTTTAGGGCTGGCCTTATTAAGGTCCCTATAATCAACACAAACTCGCACTTCTCCATTTTTCTTTGGAACAGGGACTGGATTCGAGAGCCAAACAGGGTAATGGGATACAATGATAATATTAGTCTTAAGCTGCTTTTCATTTTGCTCTTTTATTTTGAGGCTCATATCTGGTTTGAATTTACGGGGTTTTTACTTCACTGGTGGAAAAGCTGGGTTTGTGGGTAATCTGTGCACCACTACATCAGTCGAAATGCCAGTCATATCGTCATAAGACCATGCAAACACATCTTGAAACATAGACAAAAATTCGATCATCTCCTCTTTCTGCTTTTTATTCAAATGAATGCTGATTTGTATCTCCTTAACCTCAGTCTAAGTGCCAATGTTAACAACTTCTGTTTCTTCTACGTTCGGTTTAGATTTCTCCTCATATTGTTCAAGATCTTTTGAAAAAGAATCAAATACTTCCTTATTATCACTCTCGCTTTGAAATTCGAATTCCATAACTTCCAAGTCGTGAGTGATATAGAGATTGTCATCATCAGATTCCAGAACAGTGATATCTAAAGGGTCAAATAATTTTATTTTTGGCCATCTGAAAGAATTAAGAAATTCGAGACAATAAGAAAATAAATACATAAACGAACAACATGATAAAAATAAACTATGCACTTTCATAAAACTTCAAATCAAAGCGGAAACAAGCTAAGAGCATAAATGCAAAAGATGCTTTTATTGAACTATTTACATATGCAAGAAAAAGTTTTCATGAACTTTAGTAAACGACAACCCCCTTTAGATTTACCGAAACTCCTTTCGTACGGGGAGGTACTCGGCAGTCCAATTGTGTATAGCTCCTTCGGGGATGTTTGGAAATTCCGCATCAGCTGATGGTCCATCTTCGGATATTGCTCCCACAAACAATTGAGTCAGACTTGTTTCCACTTCATCAATTGGACTAAATTCAGATGTAACCACTTCAGTCGGCCTTGGAAAGGTATAGCGTAGTGGCGGAATGTCTAAAGCACCTTGCTTGCCTTCTTTTTCTGCCCTTTTGCGTGCTTTCATCTCTTGTATATCTCTGGCAGTCGGACGGAATCCCAAACCAAATAGGTCCTTCTTTTCGATGAGTTCCACGGGCTTCAGAATGCCTTGTAGATTGCGTCCCAATCCCTTATCAAATTCATATCCTCCGCGAATCATCTCCTTGGCCATCATAACACTGGCCGCTGACAAAACTATTTCATCTTTTGAGTCCTCACTCGTTATCCAACTCACAGAGACAATATCAGCCGTACGGTAAGAAGACACTGAAGCGTTTCGGTTACCATCCTCCTCAGACTCAGAATCGGCCATTACAATGCAATCTTCTTCAGCAAAAATGGTTATCAGCTGGTCATTCACCATAAATTTCAATACTTGATGCAAGGAAGAGGGCACAGCGCCAGAGCTATGAATCCATGGCTGCCCGAGTAAAACATTATAGACACTGGGAAAGTGCATAACTTGACAGGCTATCTGAAATCGAGCGGGCCCCATTTCGACCACCAAATTTACTTCTCCTATGGACTCCCTTTGGGCTCCATCGAATCCTCGAACTACGGTCTCTGAAGGTTTTAATTTGACATCTTGCAACCCTAACTTCACCAACGTTCTCCAAGGACAAATATTGAGGGCAGACCCATTGTCGATCAGTACTTTAGGCAACATTTTCCTAGTGCACCTCACAGCTACATATAAGGCTTTGTTATGACCAGTTCCTTCCGCAGGCAGCTCTTCATCAGAAAAAGTGATTTGTTTAGCAGTCAATACATTTTCGACTATGTGCGAGAAATTGTCAACCGAAATATCTTTAGGAATCCGAGCCTGAGTCAAAGCTTCAAGTAACGCATCCCTGTGCAAGTCGGAGGAGAAAAGCAAGTCTAAAATGGAAATTTGGGCAGGCATTTTGTTCAGCTGTTCAACCACATTGTATTCGCTTCTCTTAAGCCTCTTGAGAAAATCCCATGCTTCTCTTTCGGTCACTGCGGGTTTCGGAGTCGGTTCATGGTTGCTTAATTTGATTGGGGTGCTGGCAGTGGATGAACTTGCAATCTTTCCTGATCTCGTAACAGCAGACACTTCTTCCTTTAAAATTTGTTTACCCCCGATTTGCAAAACGGGCTCACTATAATTCCACGGCACTTGTCGTAAACTTAAAACCGACACTTGTTCTGGGAATTCAATTACCACAGGTTCTAAAGCCGCACTTTCAGATGGGGTTAGGTCTAAAATGAAGGGCCTTTTGTCTTCCTCATACGATGCTTCCTCTATCACAAAAGGTTGATCCATTATCCCAAACGCTTCTGTCTTATTTGACATACTTCGGACAAGCTCTTCGAATTCCTCATTATCCATGATAACTTCAACAGTATCGGCGTGCTCCGGCAAGGGATTCTTGCTCACATTCGGTCCTTGCTCTTCTCTTTTCTTAATCACGATTTCCCCTGCTTCTAACATGTATTGAATTTTATGCTTGAGGAGTCGGCAATTGGCAGTGGAGTGACCAGGTGCTCCTGAATGATAAGCACAAATAGCATGTGGATTGTACCCAACCGGCATGCCATAAGGATAAGATGGAGGGGGAATCACGCCTATTTTGCCGGCAGCCTTCAATTGCTCATACAATTGGTCCAAAGGCCTGCCTAGGTTGGTGAATATTCGGGTATGGTTTTGATTGTAGGTGTCAGTAGGTTGGGGATAGTTATAGGTGGGTCTGTTTGGTGGGGGAAACCTCGGACTGTAAGTAGGACGTGGACGAGTTTGTGGAAAATTTGGTTGAGATATTTGAAAAGGGGCCGTAGGCGGGTTGGCGTAATTTGGGCGAGGTCGGGGGTAAGAGATATTGGTATTATAGACAGGGTGAGAACTTGGATGGTAGGGATAAGGTGGTGAATATGTTGGTTTATGTTGAAATCTGGGTCTTGTTGTAGGGTTTTGGTCCCAGATGAAGGCAGCTTCCCCCTCTTTCTTTTTAAATTGTGGCTTTTTCCCACTACTCCCTTGTCCTTGCAAAGCATCCAACTGCGATTTGAGGGCAGAGACATTAACAATCTTCCCAACTCTTACAAAGTCGTCGTACTCCTCAAGCTTATTGACAATAGTGGCGAACGAGCATCCAGTCATGCGGAAAATTTCCTCAAAGTACGGCGGATCATGTGCTTTAATGAAAGTGCGTATGATTTCGTCCTCAGTCATTGGTGGCTCGACCTTTGCAGCTATTTTTCTCCATCTCTTGGCATAAGTCTTGTGGTCCTCAGAGGGTTTTCTCTTTGTTCCTTCCAACGTGGTTCAGGCCGGAGCCAGCTCGCAGTTATACTCGTACTGCCTCACAAAAGCATTGGACAAGTCAAGCCAGGTCTTTACTTCTTCGGGTTTCAGATTGGAATACCAGTCGAGTGCATCCCTCTCCAAACTTTCCGGGAACAACCTTAGAGGCAGATTCTCATCATCTACGGGCTTTCCCAACTTGTTAGCAAACAGTCGGAGGTGTGTTTTGGGATTACCCGTCCCATCATACTTGTTAAATTTAGGGGTTTTGAACCCCTCAGGCAACTGCACATTCGAAAAAGGCAAAACTCATCGTAATCCAGGACTCCTTGCTTGTTCAACCCCTGAATTTTTCTCATAAATTCATCGAAACGGTCTAGGCGCTTGAGCAGCTTCATATCAACGGGAGCAGAAGATTCTCCCATCTCTGGCTTGGTTTGAACAGTATGGTCTGGCAGGAAGGGCTCAGCAGTAGTGTGATAAAAGGTATGTGGCTCAGGTGGCATATTTGAAGTGACTTGGGGTTGTGGACCTCGCATGTGAGTAGGGAAAAATGAAGGATTAGGAGGGTAAGTGTATGGCAAATTTGTGGTGGCATAGGTGAAAGTTTCTTCGGGTGGAATAGGGAATGATGGAGTAAAGGTAGCTTGAGTCGAAGGTATGACAAATGGTTCTTGTTCAGGTTGTCTGACGGGTACGGGCTCGGGTTGAACTCCGCTGCTGATAAGCTCATCAATCAATTTCCTTTGGGCCGCCATCTCGGTAGCCATCTCACCAAACTTAGTAAGCATCTCGGTTAGCTGAACCCCTAAACTCGTAGTCTCAGGTTGAGCGATAGTAGCAGACCTATCCGTTGGTTCCGGTTGTGAACTCATGTTTACACGACTCCTCTGGGCTTGACTACGGGATCGTGTTATGATGGGGCTTCGATGGGAAGCTATGTTTAAATATTACCTGAAAATTTTGAAAGGAATCGCCTTTAGATTTAGCCCTTGCTTAGCTTTTCCAACAAAAAGTACAAAGAAAAGGAAAAAGACAAGAGTTAGTAAATATCCAAAAAATTCGGATGCATGTCCTATTGGGGGACCCTTTTTGTGCCAAGGGTAGGCCTAGCATGATGTGACACCTTCGGGGTAAAATCCCAATTTCGAACCTGTAAGTGAATATAAAAGCAGGAATTCTCATTAAATATGGATAAACTCAATCCTTCTTTACAATCTCATTGATGGTTCGACTGACCATTCTTACAAAATCTTTATGTCTAGCTAGTTTAGTGTGTTGGGATTCCCTAGAACTCCCGATACTAAGTTTCTGGATCTCATCTTGGATTTTATCAAATGCACCCAATGCCTTTTCCAATTTCTCGATTTTTCCTGCCTCTTTCTTCAATTGTGATCGGACATCTTCCAATGCTTGATCGGCCACCATGATCTGCAACTGATGATCCTCCAATTCTTTCCTTAATTTCTCATTCTGCTCTTCGAGACTAACGGAGACCAACGGTACCCTTTCTCTTCCTTGTTCCACTATCGATTTGATCCAGTCGTTGTACTCCAGGATGACCTTAGGCTCTACTTTATTCACTTGGTCCAAATGCAGGTTGTCCAAACTACACAGATTCCCCCAATATTCCAGCACCATACTCCGGCACTAAGCAATTGTATTGAGTTCGATGCTTCCCACTCCTTGTATGGTCGGCACTCGCTGCGGATACCCAAACTGTCTCATAACTCGTTGTGGCACATACATAATCAATCCACTGGTGCTCGCTAACGGGATGAAGCCAAGTTGTGTAGTCTTGAAAGCTGGATCCCTTACTTTCGTCCAATCAAGAACCCATTGTATCTTATCCGAAGTTAAAGCATTGAATTCCTGAATAAACAAACTCGGAGACGCTATTCAATAGTATTTTCTAACCCTTTCTCGGTGCGACTCAACCCAATTTGCTGTTGGAAGGCATGATCCCAATGGATTTAGCGCTCTTTTTGACAGATGTTCCATTGCCCACATTTGAAGTATCAGGTTGGATGCGTAGAAAAACCCTCTCTTCTTTCGGCATTCAGTAATAGCGGCGAAGATGTCAGCAATGATAACGGGTACTAGGGTGGGAGTTTTTCCTTTAATTCCCAAAAACACACTCTGAACCATGTTGACCGTTGAGAAAATAACTTTTCCATGCTTTTGCGGAAACAGGAGTAGATTAATCAGGGTTATTCCAAAGGCTTGCACTCGTTTCTCCTCCCATTGCTCTCTTCTAATGAAGAAATCCTCGTGGTGACGGTCATAAGCTTCCTTTTCCCCAAATCGCGTGTATAAGAACTCCAGCAGGCATGATCTCGCATCCGGGTGTTGGTTCATGCTAAACTGTCTCAACCCTAAGAACCTACAAAATTATTCTCTGGTGCCATTCGTTGGGTATACCATAGGGTGACCTTTCCCAGGTACTTGCAACAATCCTTCTATTTCCTCCAGGGTTGGTGTTAATTCGCACTCTCCAAATCGGAAAACGGAGCCGTCCGGATCCCAGAACTCAAGCAAAGCTTGGACAATGGCTACATTTGGGGTTATGTTCTGGAGACTAGGTAAATGTCCTATATACTGGAAAAGTCTATTCACTTCGTGTGCCATATTGTTCTTCCAATCTACCAGCTCATGAGGTATCTGATTTAGCATTCTACATGGAGCCATCTGGGAGGAAATTCACTTTTAGTACCTTACCTTGGGATTTTACCCCTTAGGTAATACATAAATAGTAAACATGTAAGTTCCATTGGATTAAATATCCGAGACATATGGTGGCTTATTCCTAACACGGGATTCCCTATGTGGCATTCCCTTTCTATGGTTTATGCGTGATGCCAGTTTATTAAAGCAGTAAAATATGCAATTCGAAATGAAACGTGACCTAAGGAACCCTTTATTTGCCAGGGGTAGGCCTAAAATGATATGACATTATTAATTTATGAACGAAATATACCAAAATTTCTTAAACGTGCAATAGCCTATCTACAAGGGCAGGTTCTAAAAGAAGATCATGCTAGACCTTTTATCTCTTAATGTTTGTGAATGCAAAAGGCAAGAAACAAGGAAAGTTAGCTCAACACATAACACATTGTGGCAATCAAATAATAATAATAAAATATAGAAAGCAGAAATAAGGTGAGAGGGTTGGAATCCCTCCCCTCGTGCATAGTGTCCCTAGTTCAGGATAAGGTCGACTCTATCCTAGGCAATTCTACAAGGAGGTGTGGGAAACGCCCACGAAAAAGAAAAAAATAGGGTAAATAAGTGTGAGGACCCGTACTTTTCTTAATTGCACGTTTTCTGCATTTTCTTTATTAGAAAATTTTTCTAGATCAATTTTATGAGTAAATATAGTTTTTAAATGATTTTTCTAGTATCGGTTAGTTGTTGAGAAATTAAGAGTGTATACCGGATGTGGGACCCACTAGGGCGAAAAGTTCGGAAAAATTCGACCAATTAGGTTAAGTTCCGGATATTGGGTGAAATTTATCGGGTGTTAAGAGATAAGTAGAGGATGAGATGTGATTGATGTGAGAGGAAACAAAAGGATAGAAATGCATTTAATGGAGTGACAAGTGTCACACTTCCATTGGTTGAAGCCTAAGACAACTATTCACCTTTTTGACCTTTCTTTACCATTTGATTAAATATCTCAAAATTGACCAAATATTCACTCTTTCTTTCTTCATGTTGGCCGGCCATCTTGAGCTTAAGAGGGAAGAAAACTCTTCAAACTTTTAGCTACCATCTAGTGCAAATCATCCAAACCAATTGCTGAAATTTGTTTCTACTCCATAAAATCCCTCCATTTGGTGCTAGTAAGTGATTTTGTGAAAGTGTTCAAGGAAGCTAAGGTGTCCTACAACTCCTTCTCTCCTGTTTACTAGGTAAATGGTGATTTAACTTCCTCCCACACTTAATGAAGCTTAAGATGTGCTTAGTGGTAGCTAAAGTGCTGAAATTTGTGGTTTATTTCTTGGTTTGAGATGAATTGGTGAAGTTTTTATTTTATTGATGAATTTTCTGGTTTAATGTGATCATGATGTTGTGATTATCTATGATGGTTGGTAATGAAGGGTAATGACTCTAGTAGGTGTATATGATAGATAATTGCAACCAATTTTGGATTTGGAAGGAAATGTGAAAAGTTAGGGTTTCATATCCCCTTTTCTGTCCGGTTTTGTATCATATGGTTAGAGGCCGAATTGGCCTTGACTTAAAACATGAAAGTTGTAGGTATTGATGTTTTTGAAGTTCCTGTAAAATTTCAGGTCATTTGGAGTAGTGTAGAGTGAGAAATGTCGATTTTACTGTTGCTGTTCTGGGTTCTTCAGGATGGCCGAACTGCGTTTGTAATTGGCTGTTTTGACTGGAATTGCTTTGGATTTGGTGGTTGAGGTCTTCTGATGTAATGTAGCTTGATGTCCTAGCTACCATATTCCTTTGGAATTTCTGCATTTGGACCTGTTTAGACTGAGTTGTACTGATTACAGCATAGTGTAATTTGTAAACCTGCAATTACGGTTCTGGTTTGTTATTTGGCATATTTGACTTAGTTGTGTTGGGATTTGGACTGAGTGACCTTCTACATTGTTGTAGCCCTGGTTCTTAGCTTCGAAATGGTGGGTCTTACACCCTAATCCGATAATCGTAGCGCCAATGGTGCCAAAACCGCAAAATGGTGTCACAAACTGTTTTTATCCGGAAATGTTTCTAGCTTGATTTTTGTATTTATATGACTTTAAGCCTAGTGAACGGCTTTTGGACATGAGATTATTCTATATGAGATGTTGGGACTATTTTCTGGAAAATAGGTAAACACAAGGGACATGCCATCCGTTCATCTTCTTATAATGTAAGCAAGTTAAAGCGATTTTGCGAATGTATTTTGTGACGAATTGGACGTATTTACTGAAAATGTTACCGGCTCTTTCAAAAGGTGGCCGAGGGCTAAATTTCTATTTGAACCTGTATATTTCCGCTTGGCAAATAAAATGATCATTTTACCATTCTAAAAACCTAATACCTCTTTAGGTTGGTTTATGAACCCTAGTAATTCCCGTCCACGGATCCATATGCTCTATTGACACTTTAAAAGTCATTTTATACATTTACTCGCGAGTAGTCGGGTAATTCTTGATTTTATCCAAATCATGCTGGATGGATTGTAATGTGTTTTTTGTTTACTTTTAGGTTTCATTGGTGATTGAGAAGAGGACGTTATTTTGCGTGTATAGGTTAGTGTTCCCTGTTTGATATGTTTCATGAATATATGGCTGGTATGAATGATTGATAACATGTTATATGCTTTCAATGATTGTTAAAATGAGTTTTCTAGGCAAGTGTGTACTTTATCGCACTCGGCCTAAACGATTGTGAAATTTTCAATGATTGAATGATTGAAATGTTATTTGTGCATGAATGTAAGCCTTTTGGCTGAACTGGCCATTGCCCCTTGTTACCGGTCGTCTCGAGGCAGAAGCGGACTCGGTCGGGCGATTAGGGACCTGGGTAAACGTTTTGGTATACTCGAGTATTACCTTGTAGGTTGGTGGAGGTTGGTGGAGGTTGGTGGAGCCTGGTGAATGAATGAATGAACGAATGAATGAATGAGGGTTTTACTTATATACAAATGCATTTTCAAATGATTGAAGGTATAAGGGAACGAAAGGAGAATGAAAGAACGAATGGCTCCTTGTGAGCGCGTATCCTTTTAATGACGGTGTTTATCGCTTTCTTTTGTATTTGAATGATTGGTAACATGTAATGAATGCATTGAACTTCTTGTTTGCCTATGTGTTAGGAACCTCACTGAGCTTTCCAGCTCATCCCTTTAGTTTTGTTTTCCTTAACAGGGGAAGGCGTGCAAGGACGAGAGCCTGTATAGACTAGCTGGGTCTAGCCTTGGTTTTCTTTTGTCATGGTTTTCGCCCTTGTACTTGGCACGGGCTGGATGTATAGTGATTTGAGTTGAGAACCTCTGTATATTTGACGGTTGTACTTCTTCTTGAGATATTATTGTATATACGTTTTGTTTTAAGTTGGATCGTGGTTAGATGTTCTTATGGTTGCTTGAAGTGATCGACTGAGTCCCGGCGAGAGCTGGGCAGGCAGTCCGCCGAACCCTTTGGTTCGCCTTAGGGGAAAGTGGGGTTGTTACAGTTGTTATCAGAGCCTGCTTCGCGTGGTCTCTGCGCGGAGTGAGCCTGGACTGAGTGGTGAATAGGTATGAAGGATTAAGTGCTCGTTCGAGCATAAGCTATGAGTTGTGACCGTTATAGGCCTTAAATTTTCCTGTGGAATCTGAGGACCATAGATAGGTACGTCTGGGAGGAATTCCGATTGTAGATGGTTTACTCTTGGGACTGGCCAGCTCGAGAGGTGAATTATCTTATTTCGGATTCTCGTACCCGAGTACTCCAGAGTTGGGGTAGTGCTAAGTATTTGAGACTTGTATTGTGGGAACATGAACAGGCTTTGTTCGACTGGAATGAGTACAAGACGTTAAGGGATATCTGGTGTGAATAGTAAGTGACGTGAGGGACCGGACGGGGTTACCTTAGCTAAGACTGGGACGACACATCACCTCCTCGTTTGATTCGCCTATATATTCTTATTACATGACGTTAATTGGTGTATTTGAGCATACGAATGTTTGCCTGACTTGATATGTGCTTGTGTATTTGGTCATCTATTTTGTGATATGTGGAGTGTTAAGTGCCTATATGTTTACTTGTGTACTTGGTGCCTCAATTTTGGTTACTTTTGAGTCACCTTATTGCATTTATTCATTAAACTACTTTTGGAAAAAAAAAAAAAAAGAGGGAAGGAAAAAATATGGACGGGAGACGTAGTCAGGGACGTGGAACTAAACGGACCCCAGAACCTAGAGCAGAAAGGGAAACGTCCGCTGAACAAGAACAAGGACCGAGAGTTGCAACCGGAGACCAAATGGCGACGGCAATGCAACAAATGACGGATATCTTGGCAAGATTAGTAGATCAACAAAATCAAATACCCGTAAATCAACCCAGGAACCCTGAGACGGGTGAGGATAAGGCTCTGGAGCGGTTTCAGAAGTTTGCACCTCCAAAATTCGCTGGAGGGCTTAATCCGGATATCGCTGAACAGTGGCTAGAGGCCATGGTGAATATATTCACAGCTTTGAATTACACTGAACAGAGGCAGGTGAACTTCGCAGTGTTTCAATTTGAGGGACCGGCCCGGGCATGGTGGAACGTAATTAGAACAAAGTGGGAAAGAGAACAGACTGTTTGGACATGGGCGAATTTTGTAAGAGAATTTAACGAGAAATACCTCCCACCCTTGGTTCAAGAAAGGAGGGAGGACGAATTTATTGGACTACGCCAGGGGACCTTAAGTGTGGCTGAATACGAAACGAAATTCACCAAACTATCCAAGTTTGCTTCAGAATTAGTAGCCACAGAACCGAGAAGAGTGAGACGGTTTATACAGGGACTAAATTTGGACATCCAAGAGGCGTTGGCAGCAGCGCAAGTGAATACATTTACGGAGGCCCTTGAGAAGGCTCAACGAATCGAGAATGCAAAGGCACAAGTAAAAGCCTCCCAAACACGGAAAAGAGGTGTAGCTGGTAGTATGAGTGAGGAACCAAGTGAATCTATAGTCCCTTCCAAAATGCAGAAAACAAATTTTTTGTCTTACCCACCATGGACAATAGGGGCGGTAGAAAAAAAGTCTACTAAAGGGAGCCAAATCGAACCTAAGGAAATTTCTCAAGAAAGCCAAAAGATGGCTTCTCACCTGACTTGTGGGTATTGCGGAAAGGCCAATCATACCGAGAATGATTGTTGGCGGAAAGGGCGGAAGTGCTTGATTTGTGGGAGTGGTGAGCACCAAGTTAGCAACTGTCCGAGGAGACAGTCACGCGCAGGTAGTATTCCGCAACTGGAGGGAGCTAAAACAAAACAAGCAAATGAAAGAGGGAACCGAACTAGTGGGCCAGTAAAAGCTTATGCGTTAGGCACCCAAACAGTTCCGGACTCGTCTGAGGCAAATGAAGGTAAAAATTTCGAGGACGAAATTTCTTTAAGGGGGAGAGAGTGTGAGGACCCGTACTTTTCTTAATTGCACGTTTTCTGCATTTTCTTTATTAGAAAATTTTTCTAGATCAATTTTATGAGTAAATATAGTTTTTAAATGATTTTTCTAGTATCGGTTAGTTGTTGAGAAATTAAGAGTGTATACCGGATGTGGGACCCACTAGGGCGAAAAGTTCGGAAAAATTCGACCAATTAGGTTAAGTTCCGGATACTGGGTGAAATTTATCGGGTGTTAAGAGATAAGTAGAGGATGAGATGTGATTGATGTGAGAGGAAACAAAAGGATAGAAATGCATTTAATGGAGTGACAAGTGTCACACTTCCATTGGTTGAAGCCTAAGACAACTATTCACCTTTTTGACCTTTCTTTACCATTTGATTAAATATCTCAAAATTGACCAAATATTCACTCTTTATTTCTTCATGTTGGCCGGCCATCTTGAGCTTAAGAGGGAAGAAAACTCTTCAAACTTTTAGCTACCATCTAGTGCAAATCATCCAAACCAATTGCTGAAATTTGTTTCTACTCCATAAAATCCCTCCATTTGGTGCTAGTAAGTGATTTTGTGAAAGTGTTCAAGGAAGCTAAGGTGTCCTACAACTCCTTCTCTCCTGTTTACTAGGTAAGTGGTGATTGAACTTCCTCCCACACTTAATGAAGCTTAAGATGTGCTTAGTGGTAGCTAAAGTGCTGAAATTTGTGGTTTATTTCTTGGTTTGAGATGAATTGGTGAAGTTTTTATTTTATTGATGAATTTTCTGGTTTAATGTGATCATGATGTTGTGATTATCTATGATGGTTGGTAATGAAGGGTAATGACTCTAGTAGGTGTATATGATAGATAATTGCAACCAATTTTGGATTTGGAAGGAAATGTGAAAAGTTAGGGTTTCATATCCCCTTTTCTGTCCGGTTTTGTATCATATGGCTAGAGGCCGAATTGGCCTTGGCTTAAAACATTAAAGTTGTAGGTATTGATGTTTTTGAAGTGCCTGTAAAATTTCAGGTCATTTGGAGTAGTGTAGAGTGAGAAATGTCGATTTTACTGTTGCTGTTCTGGGTTCTTCAGGATGGCCGAACTGCGTTTGTAATTGGCTGTTTTGACTAGAATTGCTTTGGATTTGGTGGTTGAGGTCTTCTGATGAAATTTAGCTTGATGTCCTAGCTACCATATGCCTTTGGAATTTCTGCATTTGGACCTGTTTAGACTGAGTTGTACTGATTACAGCATAGTGTAATTTGTAAACCTGGAATTACGGTTCTGGTTTGTTATTTGGCATATTTGACTTAGTTGTGTTGGGATTTGGACTGAGTGACCTTCTACATTGTTGTAGCCCTGGTTCTTAGCTTCGAAATGGTGGGTCTTACACCCTAATCCGATAATCGTAGCGCCAATGGTGCCAAAACCGCAAAATGGTGTCACAAACTGTTTTTATCCGGAAATGTTTCTAGCTTGATTTTTGTATTTATATGACATTAAGCCTAGTGAACGGCTTTTGGACATGAGATTATTCTATATGAGATGTTGGGACTGTTTTCTGGAAAATAGGTAAACAC
Source organism: Coffea eugenioides (assembly GCF_003713205.1). Lineage (NCBI taxonomy): Eukaryota > Viridiplantae > Streptophyta > Magnoliopsida > Gentianales > Rubiaceae > Coffea > Coffea eugenioides. Next base: position 24,565 of record NW_020862914.1, read on the forward strand.
AAGGGACATGTCGTCCGTTCATCTTCTTATAATGTAAGCAAGTTAAAGCGATTTTGCGAATGTATTTTGTGACGAATTGGACGTATTTACTGAAAATGTTACCGGCTCTTTCAAAAGGTGGCCGAGGGCTAAATTTCTATTTGAACCTGTATATTTCCGCTTGGCAAATAAAATGATCATTTTACCATTCTAAAAACCTAATACCTCTTTAGGTTGGTTTATGAACCCTAGTAATTCCCGTCCACGGATCCATATGCTCTATTGACACTTTAAAAGTCATTTTATACGTTTGCTCGCGAGTAGTCGGGTAATTCTTGATTTCATCCAAATCATGCTAGATGGATTGTAATGTGTTCTTTGTTTACTTTTAGGTTTCATTGGTGATTGAGAAGTGGACGTTATTTTGCGTGTATAGGTGAGTGTTCCCTGTTTGATATGTTTCATGATTATATGGCTGGTATGAATGATTGATAACATGTTATATGCTTTCAATGATTGTTAAAATGAGTTTTCTAGGCAAGTGTGTACTTTATCGCACTCGGCCTAAACGATTGTGAAATTTTCAATGATTGAATGATTGAAATGTTATTTGTGCATGAATGTAAGCCTTTTGGCTGAACTGGCCATTGCCCCTTGTTACCGGTCATCTCGAGGCAGAAGCGGACTCGGTCGGGCGATTAGGGACCTGGGTGAACGTTTTGGTATACTCGAGTATTACCTTGTAGGTTGGTGGAGGTTGGTGGAGCCTGGTGAATGAATGAATGAACGAATGAATGAATGAGGGTTTTACTTATATACAAATGCATTTTCAAATGATTGAAGGTATAAGGGAACGAAAGGAGAATGAATGAACGAATGAATGAACGAATGGCTCCTTGTGAGCGCGTATCCTTTTAATGACGGTGTTTATCGCTTTCTTTTGTATTTGAATGATTGGTAACATGTAATGAATGCATTGAACTTCTTGTTTGCCTATGTGTTAGGAACCTCACTGAGCTTTCCAGCTCATCCCTTTAGTTTTGTTTTCCTTAACAGGGGAAGGCGTGCAAGGACGAGAGCCTGTATAGACTAGCTGGGTCTAGCCTTGGTTTTCTTTTGTCATGGTTTTCGCCCTAGTGCTTGGCACGGGCTGGATGTATAGTGATTTGAGTTGAGAACCTCTGTATATTTGACGGTTGTACTTCTTCTTGAGATATTATTGTATAGACGTTTTGTTTTTAGTTGGATCATGGTTAGATGTTCTTATGGTTGCTTGAAGTGATCGACTGAGTCCCGGCGAGAGCTGGGCAGGCAGTCCGCCGAACCCTTTGGTTCGCCTTAGGGGAAAGTGGGGCTGTTACAATAAGACTATGCATGCACGTATGAGGTGCTTTCTTATTGAGGGGAGGGATTGTACCATTAGACGTGGTCGAAGGTTCTAGGGTAACTACCCCCCATCCCCAAAATGCAATCGCGAAACAAGTAAAAGTAAAGAAATAAATGAACCATTCATTCATCACATACATAGTGTGCGAAGAGCGATTATGCGCGTGGTAGATGCAAAAACCCTAAAAAGAGAAAAAGGGCAAAAGGGAACGAAGAATGCAACCCTAAACATCCAAATGCGATATATGAGAAGGTTAAAAGAAGAAAAAGATTGACTAAATCAAATTTGCTCGGACTCTCTAAGTCCCCAGTGGAGTCGCCAGCTGTCGCGCCCCATTTTTTTTAAAAATAAATAAATGGTTTAAAAAGTGAATTTTTGATTTGAAAAATGAATAAAGAGCACGGGTCTAAATAGGACTTGAAAATGCGACGTTTTGACCCAAAATAATAGTTTTAAAAAGGGTTTTTGAAATAAAAATCGGAGTCGCCACTTGGTATTGAGTTAAGGTGTACCAAGTCACCTAAAAAATGAAATTTTTAAAGAAAAAATAGAAAAATCCACACAAATATATCAAATCCATTGCAACAATAAACAAGTATATATCATATTAGGGCAAGTACGATAAAGAACACTCTTGTCCAATTAAACAAATTACATATCATTAAATCACATTGGTCAAGTATTGAAAACAAGGGTCCAATTCAATCAGGTATTTGGAAGCACTCACCAAAGGTCTAGTGCTTCTCAAAAGTCACGTTCAGGTCCAACTCCTTGGTTGGCGTCCAAAACTGCGATGAAATATCATTTGCGAATGTAAAACTCTCTAGAGTTCGAAACATAGGAGTTTCGCTTCAAGAAAATCAAGTAACTGCAACTTGTTTAAGTAGTATTCAAGATACTTATCAAATTCTGAAAAATTCATGCTCGCTCTTAAAAATTTGAAACTTTGAAGTAATTATACTTTGAAATACCATTTGAGTCGAAGAAATGGAGAAAACGTATTTCTATTAGTCGTAAATTTCATTTTTCCAAGGGTACAAGTTTCGGCCGAATGCTAACTTATAGACCTCTATGAAACAAGACTTGAATACCCTAGATGATTCAAGTTCGATTCGTCCTCAAACCCTTACTCAAGTCGTGAGTATATCTACCTAACTTTCGAGTGAAAATTTGGGCAGCACGCCCTTTGTGTTTACCTATTTTCCAGCGATTTATGGCTTCATTGTTTTTCTTAATTCAGCCCCAAAACAGATACAAATAATCTCATCACAATAGCCGTTCAATAGGCTCAAAATCATCCAAGTACAACACAAGTATAATAATCCAATCGGAAATCAAGTTTTGAAAGCAAAAGACTAAATGGCAGATTCGACATCTTATAACATTTTGGACACAACTAGAGTTACGTTTATCGGATTGGTGTGAAATTTACACCGTTCGAAGCTAAAACAAAGGGCTACAACTTTCATGAAGACAACTCAATCCAGTTCACAATTGATCCAGGTCGAAAGTACAGATTACAGAACCAGAATGTCCTTGTCAGTACGGTTGTCAGTACTGAATTCAAATGACAATAACTCAGGCTACACAATTCCGTTTGAGGTGTTTTCAAATGCGTTGGAAAGATGAAACATAGGGCTAAAAGTTTCATGTTTTGGCCAAAGGCTAATTTGATATGGATCAAGGTGAAAAAATGCAGCAAGAATGATGAAATGTCAAAACTGTCTGCAAAACTATACCTATGGCAGCAAGGGTAATTTTGTCTTTTCACGTGCTACAGTGCTTGGATTGAGCTGAAATTTTGCAGGCAGTTATAAAACATCATTCCTACAACTTTCACATTTTAACCTAATGCTGATTCGGCCTTCATCATGGCCGAATGAAACTGGGCAGAACAGGGTAACTTCAATCCTAAATTCTGGAATTTGATACATTCAAGTGATACTCTTATTATTCTAGCTTGAACCACTACTTCACCTCCTTATCTAAGCTTATTCATCATATTCTATCTAAACAAGAAGAAATATAGTTGAACAATTGAAAACCCTAACTCACAAATTCTCCATAATCATCAAAACTATTTGCATAGCTATCAATTAACCAAGAATATGAGCAACTTAAGCAAGATTAATGCAAATAAAGATGATGGACAGCCAATATACCTCACTAAGATGCTTGTAAGAGATATCCATCACCTCTCCTTGTAAAGTTTTAGCACACCAAGCTTCCCGAGTGCTCAAAGAAAGGATTAATCGGTTTAGTTTCTTGATTTTCACTAAAACTAAGCTAAAATCCCAAGTTGAAATGAAGTTCTCTCCTCTTGTTTTTCTCCCTCAATATCTCGGCCACCATAGCAAAAAATGAAGAGGAATGAAGGCCAAGAAAGGTTATAAGGCTTAGTCCCAGTTTGGGTCAAAGATGCATGGATTGCTTCCACTTGTCACCACCAATTTACATCTAAATTTTTTTCTTTTCTCTTGGTTTTTGAAGTCAACATTTTCGCACACCTTGATCAGATTTAGAGCTTATATTTAGGCTCTAATAACAATGAGATTAACTTGATAAAATGGTGGTCAAATGGTGTTTTCAATCGGTAGTGAACGGTACCCGTCGGTTCACACAGTTTTTCCTTAACTCGGACGTACTAGGGTTTTCACTTATGATTCACTAACGTATTATTATCACTTCCAATCACACACTTAATATCATCTAAAACTCACTCTTAATCACTAAATTTCATACACACTCCGTACCGACGAAAAGTCATAAAAATCCTAATTTACGATAACTTGAAAACGAAAGGACCCTTGATTCTATGTTTATTTGCACTTATTGTGGGGTAAATGAGTAGTAAGGCTATTCTAAAGTAATGAACTACAAATAAAAGGGGATTTTAAGAAAAATATAGGGAATTTTACAAGTCCTCACACTCTCTCCCCCTTAAGAGAATTTTGACCTCGAAATTCGTACATTTAGTCGTAAACAACTTAGGGTATTTCCCTTGAATATCCGCTTCTAGCTCCCAAGTCTTACCATAGCTAAACAATGGAAAACACGATTCGTACCTTCTACTACCTCCGGTGGTTCAGGTACTGCCTGTTGGTCCAAGGCGTACACTCTAGCTGGCACCCTTGGTTTAGTCCCTCCTACATTTACTTGTTCAAAATTTAGGTGTGACTTTGGGAGCAAGTTGCAAGTTGATGCTCGGCACTACCACACCATAAACATTTTCGTGCCTTTTGCCAACAATCATCCTCAGTATGATTGGTCTTCCCACAGTACCCATAAGATACTCGAGGGGATGAGGTCTGACCTACTTGCGAGGCACCTCTTGCTTGTCCATTTCCACTCGAGGCTCCGCTTGGAGTAATTTCCTTAGGTGTTCCCGAAATTTGCCAATCACCATCCCCTCGACCCACCTTAGAGGGTGGCATATCTAGATCACCTTGTCCCTGCCCTTGACTTCCACCAGGCACACCTCTCTTTTTTGCATGAAAAGCCCTCACTTGTGCCCTAGCAATTTCTATTCTCTGGGCTTTCTCCAAAACCACCGCAAAAGTATTAATTTGTGTCGTTGCCAAAGCCTCTTGTATTTCTACATTTAGTCCCTGGACAAACCTTCTTACCCTCCTTTGCTCCGTAGATATCAATTCGGGAGCAAATTTAGATAGTTTCGTGAACTGAGTCCCATACTCAGATACACTTAGGGTTCCTTGACGAAGCTTAATAAAATCATCTTCCCTCTTCTCCTGGACTATCGGTGGAAGGTATTTCTCATTAAACTCTCGCACAAAGTTCACCCAAGTCCATGCAGTCCCCTCTCTTTCCCATTTAGCCCCAATTATATTCCACCAGGCCCTAGCTGGTCCTTCAAACTGAAATAGAGTGAAATGCACCTGTCTATCCTCCGTATAGTTTAAGGCAGCGAAAATATTGATCATCGACTGTAACCACCTCTCAGCTGCCTCAGGGTCCGGCCCTCCCAGAAACTTAGGAGGAAAGAACTTTTGGAATCTTTCTAAAGCCCTATCTTGTCCTATTTCAAGATCCCAGAGTTGATTAATAGGGGCTTGACCCTACTGCTCTACCAGTCGAACAAGTATATTAGTCATTTGCTGAATTGCCGTTGCTACCTGGTCCCCCCCTTCAGCTCGGGGTCCAGGTTGTGGTTCAACCATTTCACCTCTCTCATCTCTCGGTTCCCGTACTGGTTCTCGTCCGGCCTAGCCCTACGGCTACGGCTAGAACCGCGTTCTCGGGTAGTTCCACGTCCTTGACTCCGTCTACCCTCTATACTTCTTTTCCTATGTAAGTATAAGCAAAATAAAGTAACTATAAAGGCCGGTAAAAGCATTTTCAAATCATAAAACGAAAACTAATAAAACACATTGAAAATAACATACTTTCTTTATATACATATCATAGCAATTCACACATCCTACGGGACATTAACCCTAGGTTTTGCTCAGGGACTATACTTAATCAAAACATGACGAAGTACAACCAAGTACGTAGGCGTGAATAATCAGGGTTCCCAATCTCACTAATATCTTCAATATATCCTAAATCCAAACTATTCACATTCCCCATGCCTTGGCTTTCGCCATTCAAACTTACTCTCATATTGGTCGGGATATCGACTTATCATAAAGGTATCACTCTTTGGTACTCGGGTACAAGAATCTGAAAACATGATAATTCACCACTAGAGTTAGCTAGGCTCAAGAGGAAATCGACCACTTTTGAGATTTCTACCCAACATACATATCTAAGGTACCCAACAATAGACATTTGTTCCACACTTAACAAGCCAATCCCCATAGTCCGAGAACCCTCTCCCAGCACGAGCTCGATAGGAGTTCTGATACCATCTGTGACGACCCCACCTCCACCTAGGGAGTACCCTAGGCTTTAGTGAGTCGCCTACCCAGCTCTCGACAGGACACACTCACTCACATCAAATAAAATAGGGTGCAACCTCAATAATAAACAAAATAACATTTCCCAAGTTTGGGACATACAAATACATTCATTTCTATCTCAACCATCCATACAATCCCAAATATATCAAAAGATTTGAGTTTTAAATATATTCAACCCTAATTGAGTGACTAGTGCGAGTACAACTACAAAATTCAAAAACTTGACTACGCTAGTCTGTACCAGTCCCACGCCTCGCTCGTACCCCCTGTAAGGAAAACAAATGATGTGGAATGAGCTAAAAGCCGAGTGAGATTCCAAATAGCAAATCGACCATTGTTTATAAGTACAAGTTTCAATGTAGCAAAGTAATGAGCTTGAAAAGTTCATAAAAGTGAGCAATAACACTTCAAGTAGCAAATCTCAAAAAGAGCGAGTGCAAAATTTTTCTTTTAAAATGAAACAATAACACGATAAGTACTAATCATTCCAAAGTATAAGGATACGGATGGCTCTCAGGAGCCAAATTCCCATTGCATCACCAGAGCTTGATCAAGTAATAGTTGACACTTCGTCAACTTTCAAGTAAGTAACCACTCCAGTAGAGCACCACTTAAACTACTCTCCGTCCACCATCCAAACCCCCTACTGGGCCCAAAATCATCAATGAACACTGGTGGTAATACTCGAGTATACCGATTAGCCAAGAAGATATCACTCCACTCGACAAAAGAAAAGACTCAGGGTTCATTACCTAATCGACCAAGCCCTTGTCGGCTCGACTCGAGTAACTCGCCACAGGGTTTTTGAAATTCCAGGGAGTGCGCACCTTATACACAAATATATCAAATCTATTGCAATAATAAACAAGTATATATCATATTAGGGCAAGTGCGATAAAGTACACTCTTGCCCGATTAAACAAATTACATATTATTAAATCACATTGGTCAAGTATTGAAAACAAGGGTCCAGTTCAATCAGGTATTTGGAAGCACTCACCAAAGGTGTAGTGCCTCTCAAAAGTAACGTTCAGGCCCAACTCCTTGGTTGGCGCCCAAATCTACGATAAAATATCATTTGCGAATGTAAAACTCTCTAGAGTTCGAAACATAGGAGTTTCGCTTCAAGAAAATCAAGTAAATGCAACTCGTTTAAGTAGTATTCAAGATACTTATCAAATTCCAAAAAATTCATGCTCGCTCTTAAAACTTTGAAACTTTGAAGCTGTGATACCCCAACTTTTAGGATACTATTGTTGTTTAGTCTAAAAAAAAAAAAAATATTACGCTTTCTTTAGTTTAGTTTTATTTTAAGACATTGTTTTGTTTTAAAGACTAGAAACCCTAAATTCTAATAAAAAACTCTAGTTTTACTTGTGACTACTCGGTTTTCTCAAATCTCTCATATTTTACCCGAAACCCTAACTGGAATCAAGGGAATTGTAAAATCCCTCACATTTTTCTTAAATGTATTTTTATTTGGCGTTTATTCCTTTCTAATAGCTTTACTACTCAATCACCCCACAATAAGTGCAAATGAACCTAGAAAGTAGGGTTTCACTTTTCATTTTAAAGTTAGCGCGAATTAGGGTTTTACGTCTATCCGTAGTGTGACTATCCGGTACAGAGTGGGGATCAAATTTGGTGATTTAGAGTGAGTTCTAAATGATATTATGAGTGTGATTAGAAGTGATAATAATAAGTTAGTGAATTATAAGTTAAAACCCTAGTATACGCGATTTAAGGAAAATCGGCTCGAACCGACGGGTATCGATCACTACCGATTGAACCCACCACTTGACCACCACTTCCCTACCACCACATACCCTTGATATTTTTGCAAAATATCCCCCTCATCCT
>NW_020862915.1:0-25190 GCF_003713205.1 Coffea eugenioides
CTTAACTTCTCTTGATTCAAATCTTTTCGATTCTCTTTGGATCAATGACTGTTTATCAAATTTCATACAATAAAAACATTAGTTCCAATCTACATTTTGTTTGTTAATCATCAAACAAGGACTCATCAAGCAGGTCAAAGAATGGGAAGTAAAACCCTAGTACGTGAGTTTTTAAGAAAAACGGCGCGAATCGGCGGGTCCCGCGCACTACCCTTTGAACGCACCACTTGACCACCACTTTCTTATCACATGAGCATTAATACTTGAGAAAAATATTTCCCCCTCATTGCCAGCTAGCTTGACCGAAAATGTGGACTAAAAATAGCAAGGAAAAGAAAGAGAAAAATTAAAGGTGGTGGTGGCGACACTTGTCGCCACCCTAGAGTTTCTTGGCCAAGTGATCAACTAGCCTTCTTAAACCAATTTTCTGCACTTTCCTCTTCATTTTCCAGCAGCTGGTCGACCAAGAGAGAGAGAGAAAGTGGGAGCAAGAAACAATTCCTTCTTCTTGATTCTAACCAACCAAGTGACAAATTAAATTTCCAAACCGATTAAAGTGCTAAGTGTGAGTTGGGAAGCTTGAGGAACCAAGAAATTTCAAAGGGAGTGAACTATCACTCATCCAAGCCTTGCTTTTGAGGTATAAACATCTGATCATGATCCTTGTTGCTTTAAATCTTGCTTTAAGATGTTTTTTTTTAGCTTAAGTTTTGGCTTGATTTCATGATTATGCAAGTGGTTGTGATGAATTTGGGATGAATAAGCAAGTTAGGGTTTCATAGTTTTCTGCCTAAACTTGCTCTATGGTTGCACATGTTGTAAATAAGGTTATAAAATGGGCTTTGGTAGTGATTAGAACAAGAAAATTGAGAAAGTTCCATTAAATACCAAAAATTCTAGAATCTGGAAAATTTTCCCCATCTTTCTGTCCGGTTTTGTAGCCCTATGTTAGAGGCCGAATTTGCCTTAGGTCAAAACATGAAAGTTGTAGGGAATGGTATTTTATAGGTTCCAAAAAAAATTTCAGCTCAATCGGAGCAACGTAGGTCATGAAAAGTGCAAAATACCCTTACTATTTTAAGTTTTTCCCCAGCAGTCCGTTTGGTCAGTTTGTCCAGTTTATCACATTTTTCCACTAGGATCCGTACTGATTTAGCTTTTTTCCAAGACATGAAAGTTGTAGTATTCTGACTTAGATTTCAAATGCCTCTAAGAACACCTTAATCGGACTTTTGTAACCTGAGATATGACCATTACAGTGCAATTTGGTTAAATAGCCGATGAATTGGATTTTGGTTCTGTAATTTGAGGATTTGACCAAGTTACATTAGGAACTGGACTAAGTGACCTTCATGAACATTGTAGCCCTATGTCTTAGCTTCGAAACGGCATAGGTTGTGCCTTAATCCGATAAGCGTAGCCTCGGATATGTTATTTCCGCATCCACACGTCAAATCTGTCTTGTGCTAGATTGTATTTCTGCACTTGTTATTATTGTGATTCTTATTCTTATGATATTATGAGCCTATGGAATGGCTTTTGACTTGAATTATGATATGTGTGACTTTGGGTTGTGACTGAGGAAAAATAATGAAGCCTAAATGGCTGGAAAAATAGGTAAACACAAAGGGCATGCTGCCCGAATTTATACTCGAGGACTAGGAAACTATACTTGCAACTTGAGTAATGGTTAAGTGATTATCACTTGAACTAGCGAGAACGGTTACTGCTTTGTTATCGAGGGTTATACGTTAGGACTCGGCCGAACTTGTACCCTTGGGGAAAAAAAGAAACATAATGACCAATGTAAACTCGTTTTCCTTGTACTATCGATTCAAATGATATGTCCAGGTAGCGTCCAAGAGCTTAAGAAGCAATTGACTATGGCTCCAGTTATGGTCAAAAATCGTGTAACCCAAGTTGTACCATTTGCATTTCCGCGTACACGCACGTACATTTCTCAACCGTTTTAGCCATTTTGGACCGTTTAGGATTATTTTTGTTATTTTGTTACCATTCCAGCCGTTTCGTCCGATTTCGACTGTATTCGATCGTTTAAGTTATAAATTGCTACTGTATAGCTGTTTCACTTATGTGTGCATATAATCTGTCCTATTTTTGCACCGTATGTTTGACCTTGAAAGAGATTGAATCGGCCCTTGCTCAAAACATGGAACTTGCAGATACATGAGTTAGCTGGTTACCTGCAAAATTTTCAGATTTACCGAGATACCCTTGACTGGCCTTACGCCTGTTTCACGGACAGTTTCTACTTTCCTCTAAGAATTCGGGTTTTGACCCTGAAAATGTATGATTTGGCTTTGGAGGTCTGCATAGGAAATGTTGGGATATGTCTTAGCTTTGTAACGCCATAAGGTTCGTTTCAAGTGGATAAGTGTAACTTTACTCGTGATTAAAATGCTAAAAAGGTGATAGGAACTTGCTGGTTTTAGATTTTCTTTTGCTTGACATGGTCATTGTACTTTAGGGCTTGGACTTGAGCATGGCAATGAGATATGATGGATAGTTCCTGCGCTGTAGTTGGTGAGTGATCCCTCCACTACTTCTCAAAGGTTACTTTTGAAATGATTCTTGCATTGATTGCACAATTGCATATCATTGTGTTTGTGTGTGTGCCATGACATAATTTGGCTCCAATGAGTTCCTGGAAAGTCTTGGGCTTAGAACCAATGTCTCCACTACTGTTTACACATTCTTGGGAGCACGATGGCTCCTTACTTCTGTTTCACGGTTACCTGATCTAAACGAGCGTTGGATATTTAAGTACAAGAGCTTCACTGGCTCACATGAGCAATAAATGAACATTTGATTACTGCATCATGACATCATATCAATGCTTTATTGTGAAATATACTTGGCTGTTGATTTTACTGGTCATTCGCTGAGCTTCTAGCTCACCCCCTATTATCTTCTTCTCCCCACAGGAATCGCAGTAAAGGAAGAACTTGTATTTGGAACTCTGTGTGGCTAGATGGCGTATATATTGTATAGTTTAGATTTGGTTTTGGTTTATGTACTTTTGGGCCTGTATAAATATTTGGAATTGAATCGGATGTATATCTACATTCTACGCTTAGAACTAGTTTCCGCTTCGCTTATGATATGTAATTTTGGAGAATTGGATGTACTATTCGAGTTGTACCTTGTAATTTACTTGAGGAATGTAGTAAGTAAGTGAGTCCCGGCGAGAGCTGGGGCAGGCGGTCCGCTAAACCCTTTGGTTCGCCTTAGGGGGAGGTGGGGTCGTTACAAGTGGTATCAGAGCTTAGGCTTCAGATCTTTGTAGTGTATCCTAGGCTTAAAGTTTAGGATGCCGGACTGTGGGATTGGTTTGTACGTTCAGTGCTCTTTTGGAGCGTCAGTTGTGAATCTTGAAAATGGTACGCGTAAGATATGATTTGGTTGAATTACGCTTGAGAGCGTACGACCTGAGCTGTACAGTTTCTTAGTTTTGGATTCTTGGCTAGGGTTTTGATAGATTATGGTGGTGGCCGGAATTGTTGAGAAAAGTTTTGGTTTGCATTTTTCTTCTAATTTTCCTGTTTGATTAAGGTTACACCACCCGAGTGGTAAATGTTAAGATTTGAGATATCTGAACTGTCTAAGACCGATTAGACTGAGCTCATTTGAGACTTGAATTTGAATCGGCTAGTGTACCCTTACATACACTTGATAGACCTGACCTGACTGAAAATAGGGTATCTCTTTTACTCTTGAGCAAGTATCTTGATTCATATATGATCTGTATGTGCATTTGAGTTTGATGATTGCTTGAGAGTGTGAATTACTGGGCATAAGCTAGGCGAGTGAGTTTCTCCTCGTACCCGTGTTCCTTGAACCTGAAATAATTGACCCTGCTTTTGAACCGATATACTTGAACCCTGCTTTTGACTCTATTTCTGAACATTTTCGTACTTGTTTGGTTATAGACCGGCTACTACTCTTCTGTAGCGGTTGAACAGAACCTCTCTGGTGAGGCATTGCCTGTTGTGTTTTCAAGCACCGTCATTCTTCTGGCGAGGCATGCCTGCTGTGTTTCAAAGCACCATCAGGGATTGAAATTCTTGAACAGAACCTCTCTGATGAGGTATGGCCTGTTGTGTTTTCAAGCACCGTCATTCTTCTGGCGAGGCATGCCTGTTGTGTTTCCAAGCACCATCAGGGATGAAACTTTGACTTGAGGCTCTCTGGTGAAGCTTAGCCGTAGTGCTAGCTTGTTGTGTTTCCAAGCACCATCAGGGCCAATTTCTTGAGCTAAGATCCTCTGGTGAAGTTTAGCCGTTGTGCTAGCTTGTTGTGTTATAAAGCACCACCAAGGATGAAATTTTGAACTGAGGTTCTTTGGCGAGGTATAGCCGTTGTGCTAACCTGTTGTGTTGTCCAGCACCGCCATGGACAAAATCTTGCATCTGAGGCTCTGGTGAAGTATAGCTGAGTGCTAGCTTGTTGTGTTTTCAAGCACCACCGGGGACAAATTCCTGAGACTTTCTGGTGAAGTATAGCTGAGTGCTAGCTTGTTGTGTTTTCAAGCACCACCAGGGGTAATTTCTGACCTGAGACACCGTTATGTCCTGGATTGTTTTTCCAAATATCAGGGACTTTAAGTCTAATTTCGAGCCCCCTTTTTTATATGTATCCAGTTACTCGTCTGACTATCTATTGGATCAAGATTATTTGATAAGTTGGATTGGAGTACTTTTAGTACTTGATTGTGATAAGTGATTCTTAGTATGTGATTGACCTTTGAGATATTTGATCTGATTAGTATTTGATTATGATAAGCGAGATTGAAATGATTCTTAATACGTGATCGACTTTCGAGAACTATTTTGATCTGATTAGTACAAGTTGGAATGTCGAGGACGACATTTTTTTAAGGAGGGGAGTTTGTGACGCCCCGAGGCAGAAGAAAAGGGAAAAATTTCTGGTGAATAGTGTTTTGTGGAGAATCCGGCCAGAAGCCGTGCAAATTCCTTATATTTTTCTTAAAAATTTCCTTTTCTTTACCAAATACCACTTTATAATGGCCCTACTACTCAATCGCCCCACAATAAGTGCCAATGAACCTAGAAAGTAGGGCTTCACTTTTGGTTTCAAGATTAGAGCAAAATTGGGGTTTTCGCGATTTTTCGCCGGATGAATTTTCGGTACAGAGTAAGGATTAAATTTCGAGATTAAAAGTGGCTTTTAAGTGAGAAATAATATGTGATTAGTAGCAATGATATAAGGGTAGTGAATGGGAAGTAAAAACCCTAGTACGTGAGTTTTTAAGAAAAACGGCGCGAATCGTCGGGTCCCGCGCACTACCCTTTGAACGCACCACTTGACCACCACTTTCTTATCACATGAGCATTAATACTTGAGCAAAATATTTCCCCCTCATTGCCAGCTAGCTTGACCGAAAATGTGGACTAAAAATAGCAAGGAAAAGAAAGAGAAAAATGAAAGGTGGTGGTGGCGACACTTGTCGCCACCCTAGAGTTTCTTGGCCAAGTGATCAACTAGCCTTCTTAAACCAATTTTCTGCACTTTCCTCTTCATTTTCCAGCAGCTGGTCGACCAAGAGAGAGAGAGAAAGTGGGAGCAAGAAACAATTCCTTCTTCTTGATTCTAACCAACCAAGTGACAAATTAAATTTCCAAACCGATTAAAGTGCTAAGTGTGAGTTGGGAAGTTTGAGGAACCAAGAAATTTCAAAGGGAGTGAACTATCACTCATCCAAGCCTTGCTTTTGAGGTATAAACATCTGATCATGATCCTTGTTGCTTTAAATCTTGCTTTAAGATGTTTTTTTTTAGCTTAAGTTTTGGCTTGATTTCATGATTATGCAAGTGGTTGTGATGAATTTGGGATGAATAAGCAAGTTAGGGTTTCATAGTTTTCTGCCTAAACTTGCTCTGTGGTTGCACATGTTGTAAATAAGGTTATAAAAGGGGCTTTGGTAGTGATTAGAACAAGAAAATTGAGAAAGTTCCATTCAATACCAAAAATTCCAGAATCTGGAAAATTTTACCCATCTTTCTGTCCGGTTTTGTAGCCCTATGTTAGAGGCCGAATTGGTCTTAGGTCAAAACATGAAAGTTGTAGGGAATGGTATTTTATAGGTTCCTAAAACATTTCAGCTCAATCGGAGCAACGTAGGTCGTGAAAAGTCCAAAATACCCTTACTGTTTTAAGTTTTTCCCCAGCAGTCCGTTTGGTCAGTTTGTCCAGTTTATCACGTTTTTCCACTAGGATCCGTACTGATTTAGCTTTTTTCCAAAACATAAAAGTTGTAGTATTCTGACTTATCTTTCAAATGCCTCCAATAACACCTTAATCGGAATTTTTTAACCTGAGATATGACCATTACAGTGCAATGTGGTTAAATAGCCGATGAATTGGATTTTGGTTCTGTAATTTGAGGATTTGACTAAGTTACATTAGGAACTGGACTAAGTGACCTTCATGAACATTGTAACCCTGTGTCTTAGCTTCGAAACGGCATAGGTTACGCTTTAATCCGATAAGCGTAGCCTCGGATATGTTTTTTCCGCATCCACACGTCAAATCTGTCTTGTGCTAGATTGTATTTCTGCACTTGTTATTATTGTGATTCTTATTCTTATGATATTATGAGCCTATGGAACGGCTTTTGACTTGAATTATGATATGTGTGACTTTGGGTTGTGACTGAGGAAAAATAATGAAGCCTAAATGGCTGGAAAAATAGGTAAACACAAAGGACATGCTGCCCGAATTTATACTCGAGGACTAGGAAACTATACTTGCAACTTGAGTAAAGGTTAAGTGATTATCACTTGAACTAGCGAGAACCGTTACTGCTTTGTTATCGAGGGTTATACGTTAGGACTCGGCCGAACTTGTACCCTTGGGGAAAAAAAGAAACATAATGACCAATGCAAACTCGTTTTCCTTGTACTATCGATTCAAATGATATGTCCAGGTAGCGTCCAAGAGCTTAAGAAGCAATTGACTATGGCTCCAGTTATGGTCAAAAATCGTGTAACCCAAGTTGTACCATTTGCATTTCCGCGTACACGCACGTACATTTCTCAACCGTTTTAGCCATTTTGGACCGTTTAGGATTATTTTTGTTATTTTGTTACCATTCCAGCCGTTTCGTCCGATTTCGACTGTATTCGATCGTTTAAGTTATAAATTGCTACTGTATAGCTGTTTCACTTATGTGTGCATATAATCTGTCCTATTTTTGCACCGTATGTTTGACCTTGAAAGAGATTGAATCGGCCCTTGCTCAAAACATGGAACTTGCAGATACATGAGTTAGCTGGTTACCTGCAAAATTTTCAGATTTACCGAGATACCCTTGACTGGCCTTACGCCTGTTTCACGGACAGTTTCTACTTTCCTCTAAGAATTCGGGTTTTGACCCTGAAAATGTATGATTTGGCTTTGGAGGTCTGCATAGGAAATGTTGGGATATGTCTTAGCTTTGTAACGCCATAAGGTTCGTTTCAAGTGGATAAGTGTAACTTTACTCGTGATTAAAATGCTAAAAAGGTGATAGGAACTTGCTGGTTTTAGATTTTCTTTTGCTTGACATGGTCATTGTACTTTAGGGCTTGGACTTGAGCATGGCAATGAGATATGATGGATAGTTCCTGCGCTGTAGTTGGTGAGTGATCCCTCCACTACTTCTCAAAGGTTACTTTTGAAATGATTCTTGCATTGATTGCACAATTGCATATCATTGTGTTTGTGTGTGTGCCATGACATAATTTGGCTCCAATGAGTTCCTGGAAAGTCTTGTGCTTAGAACCAATGTCTCCACTACTGTTTACACATTCTTGGGAGCACGATGGCTCCTTACTTCTGTTTCACGGTTACCTGATCTAAACGAGCGTTGGATATTTAAGTAAAGAGCTTCACTGGCTCACATGAGCAATAAATGAACATTTGATTACTGCATCATGACATCATATCAATGCTTTATTGTGAAATATACTTGGTTGTTGATTTTACTGGTCATTCGCTGAGCTTCTAGCTCACCCCCTATTATCTTCTTCTCCCCACAGGAATCGCAGTAAAGGAAGAACTTGTATTTGGAACTCTGTGTGGCTAGATGGCGTATATCTTGTATAGTTTAGATTTGGTTTTGGTTTATGTACTTTTGGGCCTGTATAAATATTTGGAATTGAATCGGATGTATATCTACATTCTACGCTTAGAACTAGTTTCCGCTTCGCTTATGATATGTAATTTTGGAGAATTGGATGTACTATTCGAGTTGTACCTTGTAATTTACTTGAGGAATGTAGTAAGTAAGTGAGTCCCGGTGAGAGTTGGGCAGGCGGTCCGCTAAACCCTTTGGTTCGCCTTAGGGGGAGATGGGGTCGTTACATCATCGTTCCAAGAATTTCTTAGAAATTGCGCTTTATCACGCGCGAGTCGGAAGTTTGCTTTTTTAAGCGAGCAACTAATTTAAAGACTTTAGAAATTTATTTTAGACTATTAAGAGTGAATAATAATAGCGTTAAAGGAAGTACATTAAAGGTTTAGTGCACAAGTGAAACAAACCCGAGAGAAAACAGACACGAAACGCGCGTGCGGGAAATACTATTCAAAGTTGACTTTTGCTTAAATTTGAACCACCAACCATCAAGCTTCTCCAAGAAGCTTTATCACCAGCCATACTCTCTCTCTTCCCTCTCAAGCTTGGCCGAAACTTAGCTAAGGAAGGAGAACAAAATTTCCACTTCATTTCACTTCCAATCTTCCAACCATTTCACTCCAAATTCACCACACAACTTCCACTTCACTTGGAGATTCACTTGGATTAGGAAGGAAGCATCTTTCTCACGGTTTTTCTTGGGTCTTGGAGGTGCAAAATTTCTGATCTTACACCAAGGAGTAGAAGGTAATCATTCGGTCACTTAATCTTAGTTCTAGTTGGTTAAATTTTGCTAGGAAGCTTGTAGCTTCATGGTTATTGTTGTGGATTGAGTTTAAATGTTGGAGTGGGCTCTATGAAATTCCAAAATGGATATATTGGACTGATATGATGATTATGACTGTTGTTGGTGTTAATTATGTGTTAATCAAGTGGATATAAGTTAGAAAAGTGAAAGGAAAACCAAAGGAAGATTGTATAGGAAGAGGCCGAATTCTGCCCTATTTTTCTCGAAGCTTTAATCCAAAATATTGATGCTCAAATGGCCTTGAATCTGATGTAGATATGTTGTGTAGGATGTGTGGAAAGTTTCCACCAAAAATCATGTGAATTTGTTGGGTAAAAGTTGAAATTTCGAAATGGTACAAATCTGGAAAACTGTGTTCGGGTGTTCTGGACAGAGCATTTTTGAACGACCATAACTCTCTGCTCGGTAAAAGTTGAAATTTCGAAATGGTACAAATCTGGAAAACTGTGTTCGGGTGTTCTGGACAGAGCATTTTTGAACGACCATAACTCTCTGCTCGGATGTCAAAATCAAGTGCCGTTTGCTGCATTTGAAACTAGACATCCGTAGTTTTCTAACGGTGTATATGAACCTTTTAATTCGAAGTGAATCATCTGTAGTGACTGATCAAAGTCAACTGCCCTGTTCTGTCAGTGCAACCGAGAAAATTGTAGCAGCTGCAACTTGTGGCTCCATTTTCTCTTACTTGCCAACTGAATTTCAAAACGACTTCTTTTGATGAAATGTAGCCTGTTGAATGTAGTTTCCAACGCCACCAACCATGTTCGATTTCAATTGAATTGAGTGAGATATAGTCCAATTCCCGAACTGTACCGAATCTGAAAAACCCTAATTTTGGCTAGCTGAATGGCCTAGCTTGACTTGGGACTTGTTGTTTTGAAAATTTTGATACCAATCACCTACCAAATGTATATTAGATGTTTTTTAGACCTTTGTTTCACAAATGAGTCAGATTTGAGTTGATTTCATTGGACCAAGTGTTTGAAAAGAAAAAGAAAGCGAGAAGGCAAATTTGCCTTGGAAATTCCTTAAACTTTTGATATGCTCCTCGATCAACTCGTTTCGAGACATATAGCACGTTTGTCCAACGATCTAGCGAGGTTGTCCAACGTTTGGTTTGCGGACCCAAAACCAAGACGGACGACACGACTTGATTGAAGGTGGTAGAACGACGACTCCAAGCGAGGTGAATACTCAAGTGGATAGGTCGGATGAACAATCAAGGACAATCACGAGATTGCTCAAGAACCCTTGCCAAAGCAAGTAAAGGAATCAAATCTCTCAATAATAGAAGAGAAACAAACTGAAATTTTATTATCAAAGTGTCTAACCTTCAACCGTACAAAGGGAGCCTTTTTATAGGCTAGAAACCTAGGAGCCTAATGCGGCCCATCTACTTAAACTAGAAAAGAGATTCGGTCCACTCTTGAACATGGGTGGGCCGATTATTTGACTCCAATGACTAATAAACTATTAATTAAAACACAACTAACAAACCAACCAGTACCTAAGGACTCAATAACAATCAAACCAACTAACAAACTAACAACTGACAATCGGTCAACTCATTACGAACACATGTGGCCATCATTCGATGCCTCCTTGGCTTGGATCAACGTGTAGGCAAGTCGGCTTGAATCAAAGTGTAGACAACTTGATTAACATCCTTCAAGCCTTCAATGTCTCTATGAAAGCCTTGAGTCAAGGCCGCCATCCGTGCACACATCAATTTTGGTAGTTTTGTTAACAATCTTCCCTTGCGAATTTTCAAATGAAATTTGATGGAGGAGTAGTCCTTCTATAGAAGTTGAATTGTACCAATTTTGGTGTCATTCTAAGACTGTTTTGATGTACAAACAAAATACTGAAGTTGTCCTTCCAAATCTGGAAAATGGACCGAATAGTCCTCAATTTTAACCAACTTTGAGCTGCTATATTTTGACGCTCAAAACTCCGATTCTAGTTCCGCTTGTTGTGTTTTAAACCTTGATTGGAATTCTAATTGAGGTACAAATTGCAGAGGCTAGTTCACTTTCTGTGAATTTTTCCGAATTTCTAAAGTTTACCGAAAACCAAGATCGAAATTGTCTTGTGGTGCGAATCAGCCATTTTAAGCTGAAATTTGAGTATTTTCCATTTAGAATCTTGGGAAAGTGTCTTCTAGGAACTTTTAGTACTCTGAAACTAGTTTCTAACGGTGTCAAGTTTTCCAATTTTGGACCTACAGAGTGGAAGATACGATTTTTCAAAGATTGCTCCTTAAAACTTAAAATTTTGAACTTGAAGGGAATTGAGTTTTTAGAAACTCTTCACTACCCTTCGATATTGAATGACCGTTTTAGACTTGATTTCTTGAGGGAAAATAGTTTTGCCTTGCGTTGTTAAACGCCACTTTTGAACCTTGAATTTTGAGCAATTAAAGTTCTATTTCATAATATTTTCTTTAGATTGTACAAGTGTACAATCTCCCCTGTTAATAAGGGATTTATAAGTGATAGTGAGTGATAGTTAATTATTATTTGCTCAGGCACTCAAGACCTTCAAGGGGACCTCACAGCGGACGCCTAAACACTTGATTGGGTACTACTTCCTTGTTTTTGATTGGTGAGTGTCAAGTGTGCGAATAAGTGTTACGTGCTTAATTGTTATTAGCGATTGAGTATTTTGAAAATGTTGAGTTGAGTATGTACTTTATCGCACTCGTTCTCATTTAAGTGAAGTGTATTTGAATTACTTGAAATGAATTACATGAAGTGAAAATTTAAGTGAAGTGGTTCAGTGATTATTTATGCTATGATTGCATAAGTCGATTGGAGTGAATCTCCTCGACTCTCAGTGATAATAACGGGGATGTCCAAATCTCATCGGCCGACCTTGCGACTCAAGCTGGCATGGGTTTGGTCGAGAAGTTTGGTGAGCCATGGGAAAAATGTATAAGTATGATCTATTGGAGAGATCTCGCTTGGCATACTCGAGTAGTATCGCCTCATATAAAAGAAGAGCGGGCCCGGCGCTGGGGTATGTAATGGTGAACGAGAAACGAGTAAGTGAAGTTTCTATGGACCAAATACTGACCCGGTTGACGGAATGTCATCGTGGGGAGGTAATTGATCGAGCAGTGGCAAAGCAAGTGGAACTTAGCTTCTGAAAGCTTCCATATCCTTGAATTGTTTCTGGTTACTTTTCTTACTTGAATTGTTAATTACTTGAATACTACTGTTTTACTTGCTAAATTGTGATTGCTACTTGGATTACGTGCTTGCATGTGTGTTCTTGGCATCATTAGCAATCACTCACCCCGTAGATTTGTTTTCCTTAACAGGAACCGATATGGAGTGACACGCGGAGAAGCCTTTTGGTTGAACTTTTGATTAGGGATTTGAATGTATTTGACTAGACAATTTGGAAGTTGTATATTTTGACAAAGGGATGTACATTGAACTTGTGATGTAAGGTTGAATGCTTATGTATGGAAATGACTTCGTACTTTTATTCCGATTTCATTGTTAGTATTGTACCTTTAAGTTTGAACTGGAATTGTAGTGAGTCCTGGCGAGAGTTGGGCAGGCGTCCCGCCGATATCTTTTGGTTCGCCTTAAGGAGAAGTGGAGGCGTCACAGTTGGTATTAGAGCGCTAGGTTAGAGATCTATTTGGGAGATATATTAGAGACTTTACTTCTAAGAATAGGAATGAGATAACCTAGTTATACCCTAAGTTATATTTGAACGAGTTCGTGACTTTAAGTTTCTAATCTGGAAATTGTGGTTGTTTTGCAGGGATGGAGAATGGGAATGGAGGCTGCTAATGGTAATGGCCATGCTAATGGCCATGTAGAGCCCCTTAGGTCCATTTACTATAGCGCACGAGATGGAGGAACTCGTGTGCGTTATTCACCTTCTACTGGGTATTCTCGATGTGTCTGTAGGACGACATACGCTTACCCGAATAACCTAGTATTTACCCTCGACGATGAGCGACGTCAGTTGGTGGATGCCAACCGAGATCTGCTTCAGGAGGTGGAGAGCTCAGCATTATGGTGAATGCTCAGAGTGCTAGGATTGCTGAGCTAGGGGGGACATTAGTGAGCGAGATGGCTAGGGCTGAGGCCGCCCGTGATGAGCTTCAGAGAGCTAGGGCTCGACTTACTAGGATAGGTGAGAAGGTCCGTGATCGAGCTTCCGGGATCATGGCCGATGCTACTATGCTGATTGACGACGTGATGGAGGCTGTACAGAGTCCAGTTCAGGAGGGCGCTGAGGAGGATTCGGAGGAGGATCCAGAGAAGAACCCTGAGGAGGAGGTACTAGGTTTAGAGTGACCGACCTTTTGACTTTTGTAATTAGAAATAGCTGGGGTGATGCTAGTGCAAAGGCCATTGTAGTTTGGTTGATTGTGTGGCCTACTTTTGAGGCACTTGACTTTACTTTGGTCGTGCATGACTAAAAGTACTTTTGTGGCACCTGTGTGCTATATTTTTATAATTTGCCCCATGACTTGCTAATTGTATGCACTTTAAAGTGTAAATACATGTTAATTATTATTATTTTCAATGTTTCTTGTTTTAAGAAATTCCTCACGTGATCACTTTTATTTCTTGCACTAGGCACCACTAGAATTATGGACGGAAGAAGGAGTGATCGAGGTCGTGGGCGAGCCCAACCTCACGGAGATGATTAGGGATCGGCAACTGAGCCGACCTAGAGACAAGGGAATTTAGAGGGTAATCAAGTGGCTACTGCCATTAATAGGATGACTGATATCCTTGAGCGGTTAGCCGAAAGACAGGGTCCAGGGCCACTTAACCAGCTCGGGGGCCAGGATAGAGAGGAAGATAAGGTTTTGGAGAGGTTCCTGAAGTTTAACCCGCCTAAGTTCACTGGAGAACCTAACCCTGAGGTAACGGAGAATTGGTTGGAGAGGATGTCCAACATATTCGCTACCTTAGACTATACCGAAGATAGGCGAGTGAACTTTGCTGCTTTCCAATTTGAGGGAGTAGCACGTACTTGGTGGGACGTAATAAAGGGAAAGTGGGAGAGAGCCCAAACCCCTTGGACTTGGGAGAATTTCACGAGGGAGTTCAACGAGAAGTTCCTTCCCCTCCTGATCCAAGAGAAACGGGAGGACGAGTTTATAAAGTTAAAACAAGGAACTCTTAGTGTAGCTGAGTATGAAGGGAAGTTCACTAAGCTTTCCAAGTACGCTCCCGAATTGGTGATTAACGAGCGGAAGAGGATAGGATGGTTTATACAAGGGCTTAATGTAGAAATTCAGGAGGGCTTGGCTGCAGCCCAAATTTCTACATTTACTGAGGCTTTAGAGAAAGCGCAAAGAGCGGAGAGTGCAAGAATGCAAGTTAGGCTAGTAACTTCTGGACAGGCTAGTAAGAGTGCCCCGTCTTCCAAGATGGGAAGAGGAACCGGAGGAGTAAGGACCGCTGGAGCTTCAATGGGAGCTCTACCCAGAGGAGGTTGTAGTGGGCCGATTCAGGCGAGAGGAGTGCCTTCTAGCGGTTCGGCCGTAACCTCTCAAGTTACTTGTGGTTACTATGGTAAACCCAATCACTCAGAGAATGATTGTTGGAGGAAGTCGGGAAGTGTTTGTTCTGTGGTAGTGCTGAACATCAACTCGCGAGTTGCCCGAAGGGGCCAAAAATAGGAGGTAGCACTCAAAGGCCAAAAAAGTCAACCTCTAAGCAGACTAGTGCTGGAGGGAGTCGACCTAGAGTACCGGCTAGGATTTATGCATTGGATCACCAACAGATTCCCGATGCGACGGAGGTTGTTGAAGGTACGATCCCTATTTTTCACCATTTAGCTAAGGTTTTAATTGATTCGGGTGCGACGCATTTTTTTGTAAACCCTAATTTCATGAATGGAATAGACTCGAAACCAATTAAGTTACCTTATGATTTAGAGGTTAGAACACCTACTGGGAATTTCTTGCAGTTTTCTTCATATGCTCCTAGATGAATTGCTTCTTCACTTGGTGATTTCATAGGAACTTCTGCAAGCAAAATAGATAAAGTATTATGTTTGGATTTTAAATGGGAATGATCAAAAGAGATTGAAGTTCTTCCTTCTTTTGTCTGTGAGATCCTTGAGAGTGAAGACTCTAATTGATGTGTGCACGGACCTTAGCCCAAGTAATGATCCAGTTCGAGTTCCATGGGGCCCAGTCACACGTGCACGGGCCAAGCGCTTCAAGGAATCACTCCAAACCCTTGTGTGAAATGTCCAAGACCAACAAGGAGTCCATAGGGACATTGAAGGCTTGGAAGGGGATAATCAAGTTGTCTACACGATGATCCAATCCCATGAAGAATCAAGTGGGCCCCAAGTGGGATGGTCGACTAGGCTTTAGGCCTTAGGGCTAAGTTTCAATTGTTTAGAGTTGGATTGTTTTGTTGAGTCATGGGCCGGCCCACCTTGTCCAAGGAGTGGCCGACCCTCCTTACCTATTTCCTTAGGGTATCATTAGTCCCTTAGCCTATATAAAGGCTCGCTTTGTTCGGTTAAAGGGTACACAATTTTGATAATAAAATTCTAATTTGTTTCTCTTCAATCATTGAGAGCATTCGATCCTTTACTTGCTTTTGGCAAGGGTTCTTGAGCAATCTCGCGAATGTCCTTGATTGTTCTACCGACCTATCCACTAGAGTAATCACCTCAATTGGAATCGTCGTTCTACCACCTTCAATCAATTCATGTCGTCCGTTTTGTTTTTAGGTCCCGCAATCCAAGCGTTGGACAACCTCGCTAGATCCTTGGGCAAACGTGCTACGTGTCTCGAAACGTGTTGATCGAGGAGTGTATCAGTTGGCTTCAGAGCTTAGGTAGAGGTATCTTCCGTTATATCTATTGTTTTTGTCTTTGTTTGTCGTCTAGAATTCCTTTGTTCCGCTGCCTTGTTAAAAAAAAATTCTGTTCATGTGTTTGTGTGTTGTGTTGTAGACAAATCTGTCCACAACTTGTTTCTTGCTTGTGAGTCGTTAGCGTGTCCCCAATTCTGTCCGAACTTGTGTTTGTCTTGCGTCTTCAATTCTGCCGTGGTTGTCTTTGTAAAATCTGTTCGAAGTTGAGTCACTAGGGTTCCATCGTGTTTTGGTGTTTTGGTGCGTCAATTCTGTCCGCCCTTGCGTCCCAACATTACTCTAAATCTGACCGTGTTTGTGTAGTTGTTTGGTTACAAAATTCTGTTTTGAACCTACCAAGTCTGTTTTGTTCGTGTAGCCGTCGCTTGGGCAGCAAGAAAGTCGGCCTTGTGGCGGCTAGGGTTTCCTTTGTCGTTAGGGTTTCATGTGCGCAAATCTGTCCAAGTTTGTTTTGCTTCATCCAAGTTGTTTTACTTAACTTTCTAATCTAATTTTTGGGTAAAACTTGTTGGGGTTGTGAATCTTGAGAGAATCTACAAGATTTTAGGGTTTCTTGAATTTCTTGATTGCTATCTTGAAGTTCTTGAAAATTATCTTGGAAGTTCTTGAGGGAATTCGATTGTGCTTGTGTGTGTTTAGCCGAAACCAAATCTAGAAATTTACTCCCATTCGGCCAAGAGTTCTTGTTGTTCGTTGAGTTAAAAAAAAAATAGAAACGAAAAAAAAAGAAAAGAGAGAAGAACATTCGGTTGACAAGAAAAACAAGAGAGGGAAGTCGAATTTTATTGCCCAAAATAGTTCCTTACATCGATTTCTTAACCAAAACAGAAAATTAAACAAAGGAAAAAGAATCAAAAGTTTTGATCTACCACTTCTTGAAGTTCTTGAACTCCTTGTTTCTTGGGAACTTGTTTCACCTTTCTCTTGAACATCTTTTTGTACTCTCTAGTGGTGGTGAAAGATTTCCTTGGTTTTGGAGTAAATTTCTTGGGAAAATCTTGAGTAACCTGTTAGGGGGGAGCTTGAGTAGGGTTGTTTGCACCTTCTTGTTGAGAACCCATTGTTTGCACCAAGCATCGAAATTGCCTTGTGTGGCCGAGAGGGAGAAGGGAGCCGAATCCTTTTTCCTTGAGTCCTTGTGTGTGTGCAGGTGTCGGTTTGGGTGGAGGGCTTTAATAAGCCAACCTCCACCGACTTGGGAAGAGGTTCTTGGGGAGAGAACCGAAATTTGCTAGGGGAATCCTTCTTGGATTGGGATTTGGGAAGTTTCTAAAAGTGTTCAAGAAAGGAAAGGGTTTTCTAAAGGGGTTTCCAAAACTAACTTGTTTTCCAAAATCAATTAGGAAACTAAGTAAAGCACTTGGGTAACTCTTCTACTTCCACTTGGACACACTCCTACAATTTAGGAAACTAGGATCTCACTTGGATTCCATTCACACTTAGCGCCATTCCTTATTGCTGACCACCACCTTTTGAGCCCAATTCACGCCTTCCTGTGCTACCTTTTTGGCATTCCATTTGTGTCGTAACTCTTAATTACTCTTGTGGAAAAAGTTGGTGACGATTATTGGACTTATGCAGCATTTCTCAACTACCTAATCCAACAGGTAAAGGTAATTGGTAAGATCATTAGAGTGCTTTGAGTGAAAATACGAGAGTGAGGGAAACACTAAGGGAGTGAAGTAAGGTTATATCTGCTCTATTTTCTTGTTCACTAACCTCTTTGCAGGACTAAGAGAGTGACATGGAGCAAGCTCAACCAACCAATGACTACTCTTTGATATTCACGGCCATGAAAAACGAGCTCAGACGCATTAGTGAGCAACAAATGGAGGAATTGCACACTCGCTTTGATGAGCTATCCAAGAGTCTCACGAGGGACTCTGGTTCCAGATCGCACAACAGAAGTATCCGTGGCACCAAAGGGTCCCATAGTGATGAATATTCGGCCAGTGAGGTAAGGGTCGAGAAACCGAGGAGGGATACACCTAAGAATGAGATCAAGGGGCTAAGATCCAAGTCCCTACATTCCAAGGCAAAAGCGACCCTGAGGCTTACTTGGAATGGGAAGGCCGCATCGAGATGGTCTTCGACTGTTATGACTATAGCGAAGAACAAAAGGTGAAGGTTGCCACCGTTGAGTTCACCGACCACGCCCTAGTTTGGTGGGACCAAGTGAGGACCCATAGAAGGAGAATGGGAGAACCACGAGTCCGAACTTGGCGAGAACTCAAGGCATTGATGCGCAAGAGATTTGTTCCTAGCTACTACAACTGCGATCTCCACTCCAAGCTTCAAACCCTCACTCAAGGCAATATGAGTATGGAGGACTACTACAAGGAGATTGAGATGGCCATGATGAGGGCGAACATTCAAGAAGATAGTGAAACGACCATGGCAAGGTTTCTTAGAGGTCTCAACCCTGACCTTCAAGAAGCCTTGGAGCTCCAACATTAGTTGGACATGCATGATCTTCTTGAACTAGCTATCAAGGCCGAGAGGGGAAAGAAATTGAGGCGAGGGGCCCGTACCTTCCCAACTTCCAACTCGACTTCATGGAGAGGCAACCAACCACTGAGAATAGCCCACGAAGCTGGAAATTCGGCTACACCAACTACATCTAGCCAAATTCTCTCCTAATCGAAATTTCCATTTTACCCCTAACAAAGTTGTTGATGCATCCAGGTCCACTTCTAAGGCACCTCATGAGATTCCTAAAACTAGGAGTAGAGATATCAAGTGCTTCAAGTGCCAAGGGTTTGGACATATCCAGTCCGAATGTCCAAACCAAAGGATCATGTTAGTCACTCACAATGGAGAGATTGTGTCCGATGACGACGATTGTGAGGATATGCCTGGGTTGATCAAGGGCGATTGCTTGGAGGATGACTCGGCTGAGGAAGAATGCTCTCCTACCCAAGGGGAAATCGGCTGTTTGGTGGCACGACGAGTGCTAACCGCCCGAGTCAAGGAGGACGAGCAATTGCAAAGGAAAAACTTATTTTACACTCGTTGTAAAGTAAGTGATAAGGTGTGCAGCCTCATCATTGATGGTAGGAGTTTCACCAATGTGGCAACTTACTAATGGTTGAGAGTTTGGGCCTTCCTACCATTAGACATCTACATCCATACCGCCTCCAATGGCTAAGTGAAGAAGGAGAGATACGTGTCTACAAACAAGAATTCGAGGACGTGTTCCCTGATGAGGTCCCTGATGGCTTACCACCCATTCGAGGGATTGAGCACCAAATAGACCTGATTCCTAGAGCACTGCTACCCAACAAACCAGCTTAGCGCATGGGTCCTGAGGAGACAAAGGAGCTTCAAAGGCGAAAGGTCGATAGCCTACTAGGTTAGGGTTGGGTAAAGGAAAGTCTAAGTCCTTGTGTTGTGCCTGTGATACTTGTCCCCAAAAAGGATGGTACCTGGCGCATGTGCACTAACTGTAGAGCCGTTAATGCTATTACTGTTAAATATCGTCATCCCATTCCTATGCTAGATGATATGCTTGATGAACTTGATGGTGCTATTATCTTCACTAAAATTGATTTAAGGAGTGGCTATCATCAAATTAGGATGAAAGAAGGCGATGAGTGGAAAATGGCTTTCAAAACCAAACATGGTCTTTATGAGTGGCTAGTCATGCCCTTTGGGTTGACTAACGCCCCTAGTACATTCATGAGATTAATGAACCATGTTTTGAGATACTTCATTGGGAAGTTTGTGATTGTTTACTTTGATGACATTTTGATATATAGTCGAAGTGAGCATGAGCACATGGAGCATCTGAGACTAGTTCTTAATACACTTCGCGAGGCGCGTCTATACGCCAACCTTAAGAAGTGCACCTTTTGTACTAATGAACTTGTATTTTTAGGCTATGTTGTGAGTTCACAGGGTATCAAAGTAGACGAGTCCAAGATTGAGGCCATCAAGCAATGGCCAACTCCAACATCCGTCCCTGAGGTGCGCAGCTTCCATGGATTTGCGGGCTTCCACCGGAGATTTGTCAAAGACTTCAGCACCATTGCTGCTCCATTGACCGCCGTGACAAAGAAGAATGATAAATTCCATTAGGGAGAAGCCCAAGAACAAGCATTCCTTACCCTCAAGGACAAACTCACACATGCACCTGTTTTAGCATTACCAAATTTTAACAAGACCTTTGAAATTGAATGTGATGCTTCTGGTGTAGGTATTGGCGTTGTTCTCATGCAAGACAAGAGGCCTTGTGCCTTCTTTAGCGAGAAACTGGGAGGTGCTGCCTTAAACTACCCCACGCACGACAAGGAGTTGTACGTACTGGTAAGAGCTTTGGAGACCTGGCAACACTACCTCCGCCCTAGGGAGTTCATGATACACACTGATCACGAGTCATTGAAGTTTCTCAAGGGGCAACCAAAATTGAGTAAAAGACATGCCAAATTGGTAAGTTTCATTGACACCTTCTCTTATGTCATTAAGTACAAAACTGGCAAATCGAATGTGGTAGCTGATGCCTTATCACGTTGACATTCCTTGCTTGTTTTCCTTGATGCTAAGTTGTTAGGGTTTGAAATGATTAAGGAACTCTATGCACATGATCATGATTTTGGTGACATATATGCTGCTTGTGTTAAGAACCAGCATGGAAAATACTTTTTGCATGATGGATTTCTATTCCATGTGGATAAGCTGTGTGTGCCTAATTCTTCTATTCGTGATCTTTTAGTTAGAGAGGCACATAGTGGTGGTCTCATGGGACATTTTGGTGTTGTGAAGACTGTAGCAATGTTGCAAGAACACTTCTACTGGCCCCATATGCGTAAGGATGTTGAGCGCATGGTTAGTAGATATACCACTTATCACAAGGCCAAGTCTAAAACAAACCCATATGGCTTGTATACCCCATTGCCCATTCCACATCATCCTTGGGTAGACTTGTCTATGGACTTTGTCTTGGGACTACCTAAGTCACCAAGGGGTAATGACTCCATCTATGTGGTTGTTGATAGATTTTCAAAGATGGCTCATTTCATCCCTTGTCACAAAACTGATGATGCATCTCACGTTGCTAACTTGTTCTTTAAGGAAATTGTTCGTTTACATGCTATGCCTCGAACCATTGTTAGCGATAGAGATGTGAAGTTTTTAAATTATTTTTGGAAGACTTTGTGGGCCAAGCTTGGCACTAAATTGTTGTTTTCCAACACAAGTCATCCACAAAGCGATGGACAAACTGAGGTTGTCAATCGCATACTTGGTACATTACTCAGGGCTTTGATTAAAAAGAATCTTAAATCTTGGGAAGAGTGTTTGCCACATGTTGAATTTGCTTATAATTGAACTGTTCATAGTGCAACACACTACTCACCATTTGAGAGCGTTTATGGCTTTAACCCCCTGACCCCCCCTTGATCTGGCACCCTTACCTTCCTCTGAGCACACAAGCTTAGATGGGAAAAAGAAAACTAAATTTGTGCGCAGGTTACATGAAGCTGCTCGAGCAAACATTGAGAAGCACACGCAGCAATACATCCAACAAGCTAACAAGCACCATCGCAAGATGACCTTTGAACCTGGCGATTGGGTGTGGCTACACTTGAGAAAAGAAAGATTTCCCAAGCAACGCCAAAGCAAGCTGTCACCAAGGGATGATGGACCCTTTCGAGTGCTCCAACGCGTCCATGACAATGCCTACAAATTGGAGCTACTTGGGGAGTACAATGTTAGCGTGACTTTTAATGTCGCAGACTTGAGCCCATGCCTTGGCGAGGAGGATCCAGATTTGAGGACAAATCCTTCTCAAGTGGAGGGGACTGATGTGTGCACGGACCTTAGCCCAAGTAATGATCCAGTTCGAGTTCCATTGGGCCCAGTCACACGTGCACGGGCCAAGCGCTTCAAGGAATCACTCCAAGCCCTTGTGCGAAATGTCCAAGACCAACAAGTCCATAGGGGACATTGAAAGCTTGGAAGGGGATAATCAAGTTGTCTACACGATGATCCAAGCCCATGAAGAATCATGTGGGCCCTAAGTGGGATGGCCGACTAGGCCTTAGGCCTTAGTGCTAGGTTTCAATTGTTTAGAGTTGGATTGTTTTGTTGAGTCATGGGCCGGCCCACCTAGTCCAAGGAGTGGCCGATCCTCCTTACCTATTTCCTTAGGGTATCATTAGTCCCTTAGCCTATATAAAGGCTTGCTTTGTACGGTTAAAGGGTACACAATTTTGATAATAAAATTCTGATTTGTTTCTCTTCAATCATTGAGAGCATTCGATCCTTTACTTGCTTTTGGCAAGGGTTCTTGAGCAATCTCGCGAATGTCCTTGATTGTTCTACTAATGTGTGTACGGACCTCGGCCCTGGCAATGACCCAGTTCGAGTACCATTGGGCCCAGTCACACGTGCACGAGCTAAACAATTTAAGGAATCACTCCAAACCCTTGTGCGGAATGTTCAAGACCAACAAGGGGTTCATCGAGACATTGAAGGCTTGGAAGGTGATAACCCAGTTGTCTACACGATGATCCAAACCCGTGAAGAGCCCAAGCGGCCCATGGCCGATTAGGCCTTAGTGTTAGGAGTCGTAAGTTAAATTAGTCCTTTTGTTAGCCATGGATTCGGCCCACCTTTTTGTTGAAGGATGGCCGAACCCTTAGGCCCTTTAATTGAGTCCATGGAGGAGTGGCCGACCAACTAGCTAGTCGATATTAGGGTTTTTGATATTAGGGTTTCCTTAGTCTTGCCTATATAAAGGCTTGCTTTGTAAGCATTAAGGGTAGACGTTTTATCAATAAAGTTTGTTATTTTCAATTCTTCTTCTTGAGAGAGAATTCGAGCCTTTCACTTGCTTTGGCAAGGGTGTTGAGCAATCTTGCGTCTTGTCCTTGATTGTTCTACCGACCTATTCCCCTGGAGTATTCACCTTCATCAGAGTGTCGTCTACTGCCTTTAATCAAATCGTGTCATCCGTTTGATTCTAGGTTCCGCAATCCAAGCGTTGGACAACCTCGCTAGATCCTTGGGCAAACGTGCTACGTGTCTCGAAACAAGTTGATCGAGGAACGTATCAGTTGGCTTCAAAGCTTTGGTGGAGGTATCTTTCGTTATATCCTCATTTTTCGTATTTGTGTCTAAGATTTTGTGTTATTTTTTCCGCTGCCTTGTGTAAAAAAAAAATAAAAATAAAAATAATCGATAGCATCTTTGTTCTTGTGTCGTTCAATTTCTTTTTGGATTGTGTCGCTTCGTATCAAGCAATTCTGGTCGTGAAGTTTTATGTCCCTCCCACGCCATTGCTGATCCATTGTGTTGTGTCAATTTGTCTTGGTCTTTAGCCTTCGGCCAAGCAACAAAAAAAAAAAAAAAGAATCTGTTCAAGTGTTCTTGCGACGTGTTGTAGACAAATTTGTCCACAACTTGTCGCCTGCGTTTGAGTCGTTGTTGCATAACATTCTGCCCGTAAGTGTTGCTTCTTGTTTGTGTCAAATTTGTCCATGCATGCGTAGTTGTTGCCTTGACAAATCTGACCATATCTTGTATCGAGAGTGTTGGACCAAAAATCTGTCCAAAACCATCCAAGCCGAAGGAACAAGCACACAAGTAGGCGACGGCTAGGGTTTTCCTTGGCGGTTAGGGTTTGTTTTGGCGGCTAGGGTTTGCTTTTGGCGGCTAGGGCTTCATCTTTTTAAATTTGTCCGAATCAGTTCATGAACTATCCAAGTTGCTTTCTTAATTTTCTAGACTAATTTTGGGTTAACTTGTTGGGTCTTGCGAATCTTGAAGAAAACCTACAAGGATCTAGGGTTTCTTGAGGTTCTTGAAATCAATCTTGAAACCCTTGAAGCTCTTGAAAGCTTCTTGGAGAATTCTTGCGAGAACTTGATGTTTGAGCGTTGCTTGTGGAAAAAAATAGGGGGCTGACCGAATCTGGAAATTATTTCTTGCGGCCAAGTGGCCTTTGCTTTTCGTTGTTAAGTTAAAAAAAAAAAAAGAAACGGAAAAAGAAAAAAAAGAGGAAGCACGCGGTTGGCAAGAAGCAAAGAAGACAAGCAAGGAAGTAAACTTGTATTGCCAAATCTGTTTGTACCTTTTTGTTCCAACCAAACCAGAAAATTACACAAAGAAAGCGTTCAAAAGTTGTCCTACCTCTTCTTGCAATTCTTGATCACCTTGTGCCTTGATAACTTGAACCACCCTTCGAGGTTCTTGAATTTCTTGGCCATCTTGTGTCTTGAAAACTTGAACTTCCCTTCGAATAAAAAGTTTCTTGTACGTTCTTGCATCCATACGGGGCTTTCTTGGCTTAGGAACAAAATTCTTGGGAGCTTCTTGAGCAGCCCGTTGGGGGGATCCTTGAGTGACATTGCTCACATTATCTTGGGAGGCCATTGTCTTGAAACAAGAACCAAAGCTGCCTTGCCTTGCAAAGAGAGGGGGGAGCCGAATTGTTTGTTCCTTGAAGTGTGAAGGGGGCCGAATTTCTTGGAGAAAGGTGCAGCTGTGAAGAGAGGGGTTTTTATAGGGAATTAGCTGACCTTGGGAAAGGGTTCAAAAAGGAGAAAAATTCTGGAAATTTCGGTTAAAGGAAGGAAAGAATCCAAGTCTGTTTTGGAGAGGAATTTGGAAGTTCTAAAGCTTGTTCAAGAGAGGTTTCCTAAGGAGTTTCCAAAACCAACTTGTTTTCCTAATTAATTTAGGAAACTAGGAAAAATACTTGGATAACTCTTTGTTTCACTTGGACACTTTCCTATTTTCTCTCCTTGCTTTAGGGAACCACTCCTACTTTCACTCCTACGTTTTAGGAACCATTCCTACATCTTAGGAAACCTAGGACTTCCTTTCTTAGCGTTATTTCCAAGTCTGCCGCCACCCATAACCTTTCAAATTTCGTCCATCTCAAAATCTCACCCAATTGTGTCCTGCACTCTTGCTTACTCTTGTGGGAAAAGTTGGTGACGATTATTGGACTCGATTATTGGACTCGAGCAGCATTTCTTATCCACCTCAACCGACAGGTAAAGGCATTGGGTAAGATTGCTTAGAGAGTGTCTTGAGTGATAAACACGAGCGAGAGTGATACACTAAGGGAGTAAAGTGAGGATATATTTGCACTATTTCTTCTTGTTACTAACATTTTGCAGGGCATCAAGAGAGACATGGAGCAACAACAGCCACCCACTGACTACTCCTTGATGTTCACCGCCATGAAGAACGAGCTCAGGCGAGTTAGTGAGCAACAAATGGAGGAATTGCACACTCGCTTTGATGAACTCTCCAAGAGTCCCACACGAGACTCTCGATCTAGATCTCACAACTGGAGTAACCGTGACACCAGGGGAGCAAATAGTGAAGCCTACTCGGGTAGTGA
>NW_020862916.1:0-15541 GCF_003713205.1 Coffea eugenioides
TTGAACTATTTTATTCTACTTTTATTTAATTTTTAATTTTTGAAATTTTTATTAAATTTTAAGTGATAATTAATATCTATTAGTTTTCAATAATTTTTGTTTTGGATAATTTTTTCTAGCAATTTTTTTTTTATCATAGCAGTTTTAATTTATTTTTTCGTCTTTTTATCTCATTTTTTAGTTTGTTTCAATTTTATTTTATAAGAATTTTAACCTAAATTTTGGAAAAGGAAAAGGCACTCGAAAAAATATGCTTTGTTGTTTGTTTTGATTTAAATTCACTGTTTTCTTGAAAAAATCAAAAAAAAATTCAAAAAAATCACAATTTTATTTCTGCCGAATCCATTTCCACTTCACATTCTAGTATTTTCTATCCTTAGTGCCGGTTTCTTTCTCCACTACCACACACCACTATATCAACTACTAATCACCACAAACCTTCCATATCATTGGTTCCACATTTCCATTGCCTTATTCTGCCGTGAGCTGTGAGGGAGCAACTACATAGGAATTAACGACCGAGAGGGAGAGCGGAGCATCTCATTG
The DNA here is from genome assembly GCF_003713205.1 of Coffea eugenioides. Lineage (NCBI taxonomy): Eukaryota > Viridiplantae > Streptophyta > Magnoliopsida > Gentianales > Rubiaceae > Coffea > Coffea eugenioides. The sequence continues at coordinate 547 of NW_020862916.1, forward strand.
TTTCCTTTCGGCCGTAAGCTAAAAGAAGAGAGAGGGAGACCTGCTGCTCACTCTTTACTCTAGCCGTGAGCAGGTGGAAAATCGAGAGCTATATTATCTTCAATCCAGCCGCAAGTTTGAGCAAGGAAGAGGGAGAGTGGCGGACTGAAATTTCTGGACTGACCGAGAAGGAAGAATTTGCAGCTGCTAGTCGTGTGTTTTAGGCTTCAAGCTAAGGTAATTTCTGAACTTAGATGAGTTGTTTATGGGTTGATGAAGCTGACTATAAGCATGCATGTGGGATTGTGTGGTTAGATGATAGCTTAAATCATAGAAAAATCTGTTTGAGAAGGAATTGGAACTGCCGTGAGCTTGAGCTGGAATTTGCAGCCTTAATTCGTTAATTTGTGATGATCTGAGCTTAGTTTTGGACCCAATCTGGTAGATAGCTTTTTATTTGGTGTTGCATGTGAACCTTATGGCCAGGAATCTGATTGCATGGCTGGATTTTTTTTTATTAGAAGTTGTTGGACTGCTAAACACTTTTCCAGCTTAGCCGATGGAGTTGTTTTGGGAGTTGTATGGGTATTTTAGAATGAGATTTGCTGGAAAGTGTTTGATTCTCACTGGGTTGTGTGTTTAGCTAACTAAATGCTGGATGATTAAGCCCTGCATGAGATTAATTAACTGTGTTCTGTTTTTGGTGTTCTGTGATGACTTGGTGCTGGTTTAAGATGTCATGAATACGTTGTTTCCCTCGTTGCCCAAAAGGAAAGACACGGCAAGAGCCATTCCTTCCTTTACCCGTGATAGACCAGGCTTCCTTTCTTCTCTTTTTTCTGTTTTCCTACGTTAGAATAATTCTGGTTTTGTTTAGAGTTTAGGTGAAGTTTTTGTATAATGAACTAGTTTTCATAGTTTTCTTTTGGGGCTGGAAATGAGGTAGCAGGGCTGAAGCCTTTTGATGGTTGCAACAATGTTTATTGTCGGTGTTGCTAAAATTGCCAAAGACCTTTTGGTTGCTGCATTTTTTTTCCATTTGGCTGAGAGTCTTGTCCTCATTTTTGGCTTGCGTGAAGGTCCTTGTTGTTTCTGATTCGGTCATCCCTTTGTACGCATGATAGGATTTTGAAACAGGTTTTTTGATTTGAGATGTTTGAATGCATATGCCATGCAAATACTGAAGTTCAAGAGCATTGCTTACTGAAGTATAGAACCATTGATGTCCTGCTAAGTTTTTCTGTTTTGTTTAAATAAAGTGGCTAAGTTTTCTGGTTGTTTGGTCCAAATGAAGTTGTTTGGATTGGAGAATGTACAATCCAAGTTGTGCTTAAAATTCGGCATTTGAACATGGAGAGTGTAGTAAATTTTGTGGTTGTAGTTGTATCCATTGCATCCGTTAGCCTTGCATGAAGTATTTTCCATGTTTGCCTGTTTTCTTCCTCTATCTTTGTTGATTTGAATGTCAAGTTCATGCTTCGATTGTTTGGTTTAAAGTGTTGGGAAGTTTGATTAAGAGAACTTTGGTTAAAATATGTGTTTGAAGCTGTTTAATGGTGCTTGAAAAGTGAAGGTTAGTAACTAGTTTGTTGCAGAAAATTTCCTCAGATGCTGAATCCTTTTATTGCCGAGAGCTTGGTTTGCATTCTTATTTGCATGAAAATCTTCTTCATTCTGGTTTTTTGCATGCATGATAAGTTAGTAGGAACTTGAGTTTGGGATTCGGTCTGAAAGTTTCTTTTAAATCTGTCATGCGAGGTTGTTAAGCTTCAAGGCATAAGAGAATAATTGCAGAATTTTTCTTCATGATATTTGCATGATTTTTCTGTTATGTTTTGGTTTGATTGAATGTTGAAGTTGTTTGAAATGTTTTTCTTGATGTTTGGTTGAAAGATTTGTGATCAAGTTTGTGTTGAGGTTGACACATGTTTTGCGGAAATGAAAGTAGCAAATGGTGTTTTGAGTTGCAGAAAATTTTCGGCAAGAATGATTGTTGCAGAATGAAGTTTCTTACGTTTGCTTGCATGAGATTGCATGAAATCATCTTTCTAAAATTTCACTTTGACCCTTTAAGTTTCCTTTGGTTGCACTATGGCCCAAGCAATTGAAAAGATTAATCAATTTGATCCTTCAAGTTTCCTTTTCCTTTCAAACTGGAATTTCATTTGATGAATATGGACTTGCTTGGTTATTTGAAGGGTTTTAATGGTTAAATTTCATAGTCATTTGTGGCGCCTTGATTTTTTTTTTATTTTATTTTTGAAGGATTTGGTGAATTCAAATTGATTTTGTTCATATTTTACTATTAAATTGGTGCATTAATCCTTTGTTTGATGGTTTTAGCCAAAGTTAGGACCTTTTCCTTTTTACTAGCTTCACAAACGGGGAAGGTATAACTTTCTTTTTATTTTGTCTCTCCCTATGTGATCAAATGTGCTAATTGAGAATTACATGTCTACTTGGCTTTCTTAAATTTGCTTTAATTCCTTTCATTTTAAGTATTTCTTTTATTTATTCGTGGGGTATGTGTACACCTCTTGGCTTGTAATAGATAGGGCATTTTGTCCATTTTTCCCTTCCCCTTTTGTTTTAGTTAGTGAATGTAAATAGGTTCATTAGTTTGGTTATTTACTCTTGTTGCTATGTGTTAATTGCTTTATTAGGACATTGCATCTAGTCGAGCATGCTAAGTGTTATGTGCTACGTGTTATAAATGATTTTGCATGTCTACTTGCTTTCTATATTTATCAATGAATATGGTGAATGGAATGTACGTCACCACACTAGTCCAACGCTAGTGGTGGTTCATTGTCCCGTATTCCTCTAGTCCAAACGCTAGTAGGAATTCCTAAATATGGGCTAGTCCAACGCTAGACCCTTAGGGACCCTCCTCGCTAGTTCACATTCGCATGCTCCACTACATTTCATGCATTTTTTTTAGTTTTTATGGCATTTGGCATGTCCCTCTAACCTTTTCCCTTTCATTTTAGGCCTTTGCATTTCATGCTAGTTATAGGGTCCATTTGCCTGAGAAACCCCCTTGGGTAAGGGAAACGAGCGAGTGTGGCTTCAAAATAGCCTTAGCACGCTAGTTTTTCCTTCTAATCAAAAGGAAAATTAAAATCACAAAAACTAGAGGTCATTCCCGTACCCGACCTGATGCATTCCTCTAAGTTCATGCATTTTCATATCATTTTCTCACTATTTTCCTCACTAATTATATATTTTAAATCCACATGTCATATTCACACACTTATTCACTTTCTTTACTTTTCACTTCACACATTGCACCTATTTTACTTATATATTTACTATTTTCATTCACTTGCACACGAGCATTTATATTTTTATTCATTTGCACACAAACACTTTCAAATTGCACACATGCACTTTTTTCTACACTTTGCACACTTACACTCTCATTTGAGCCCTCATTTGCATCATTCATGATTTTCTATGAGGACTTTCCTTATTGGCCGTCACGACTCGTGTGAATGGGACCAAAAGCCTCATAAGAAACATTTCTTAGATTTAGGATTGCATTTCTCATTCATTAGTCAAATCCAATTTGCAATACATACTTTGGGTAGAAAATATAGGAAAATAAGGGTTAAATCACGCAACTAGCCTTGGTTAGGTCGAAGGGGTGCCTTGGATTTTTATCCTTGCCCTTCGTCAAATGTGACCCCCGAACCTTTTTCTTTGTTTTACGTGGACTAGGAGTTGTTTAAAAAGGGTTTTTTACTTTTTTCTTTAAAAATTTCATTTTTTGGGTGACTTGGTACACCCTAACTCTATACCAAGTGGCGACTCCATTTTTCATATAAAAACCCTTTTTGAACTATTTTTCTTGGGTCAAATCGTCGCATTTTCAAAAGTCCCATTTAGACCCATTTTTGTTTTTATCAACAAAATTCATTTTTCCCAAATCAATAAAATTCAACAGAAAAACAATTATTTTATTTTTTACCGAAAAGTGGGGCGCGACAGTTTGGCGACTCCACTGGGGACTTCCTAAGTGGGTCCAAGCATTTGATTTAGCCATTCTTTTCCTTTTTTCTACCCTTTTTATGTATAGCATTTGGATATTAGGATTGCATTTTCCCTTTCTAGGACTTTTTGCCACGTACGCGCATATCAAACTACTCCCTCACTCACGTATGTATGATTGGATGATTGGATGATTGGATGTATGATTGTACTTGCTTTATCTCGCGCTTTGCATTTGCATTTTGGGGGGGGGTGTGTCACCCTTAGAGCCACGCGTTGGTTCTCGATCCCTCCCCTCCAAAACGTATACTATCATACGCGCATACGCTTTATTATTCATCCCTCTTTATTTTCTTTTTAGTGGCTTGTCACGCCACTCCACCCTATTAGGATTAGGTGACCCACTTGGACGTGTGATCGTGACACGACGTGTGCTTAGCACGATCCAATGGGTCACTCAATCTTCCGCTTTAAACTTTGGGTTGATAGCCTTTAGTTTTTAGTCGAAGGTTGAGGGTTTTTTATAGATTCACTCAAACATGCAGCCGTAACACGACGTGTGCGTAGCGGTGTTTGGGGAATCGCTCGAGCCACCGACAAAGGGCCTTGGGATTGATGACCCTTGGCCACGAGTCTGAAGGCTTGGGGACCTGAGCTTATCGAGTCTAGATGCATTAGTGAACCCCAACCGCATGCATCCATATAGTTCACCTAGGGTAGAGTCTGCCTTGCCCTAGTAGGGACACCATTCACGAGGGGAGGGATCCCACCCTTTTCCTTATTTACTTTTCCTACTTTTTATATCATTTAATTGTCCAACGTGTTATGTGATTATGTGTTGAATTAACTTTCCTTGTCTCTTGCCTTTGCATTCACAAACGTTAGGAAATAAGAGGTCGGGCATGACCTTCTTTTAGGACCTACCCTTATAGATAGGCTATTGCATGTTTAGAAATTTCGGTGTATTTCATTCGTAAATTAATAATGGCATGTCATTTTTAGGCTTACCCTGGCAAACAAAGGGTTCCTTAGGTCATGTCTCATTTCAAATTGCATATCTTACTGCTTTTAATAAACTGGCATCACGCATCCACCCTAGGAAGGGAATGCCATTTAGGGGATCCCGTGTTTAGGAATAAGCCACCATATGTCTCGGATACTTAATCCAAGGAGACTTGCACGTTTACATTTTTTGTATCATCCAAAAGGGTAGTGCACAAGGTAAGGTAGGATCTGATCATTTTCATAGAGCGATCTTTGGAATATGAGCGTCTAATAATCACCTTTTGGCCACTTTATCAAAATTGGTAAAAATCCCTTGCGTAAAGGATATTAATTTGAAGAAACCCAAATAATTCTTCACTATTGAGACGATAAATCAATGGAGGCCAAATCTTGATTTTAGGAGGCTCATAGACTAAGGCATTGTAATGATTTCTTGAAACTACCCAATGGGTAGAGAACTCAATCGATTTTTGAACAAATCATCCATTTTATCCAATCCATTTTTGTCAATTCATTCAATTTTAGTTCAATCTAATCATTTTTGAATAAATTCATTTCATCCAATTCATTTGACCAATTTACCCTTTTTAGGGTCATCCGGTCAATTTTTGAATAAATCAATTCATTTGACCAATTTACCCTTTTCAGGGTCATCCGGTCGATTTTTGAATAAGTCATCAATTCATTTGACCAATTTACCCTTTTAGGGATTTGGCCGATTTTTAAAATAAATCATTAACTCCATTTCATCTCTTTGGCCAATTTACCCATTTTTAGGGCGAAATCAAGTTGATTTTGAAGAGATCATCAATTTCATTCAATTCAGTTGACCAAGTCTATCTATTCGATCAATTTTGAATAAATCGTCAATGTTATCCAGCTTACCTATTTTTGGGTAAATCGGTCGATTTTGAATAAATCACCAATTTTATCCATTTGACTCGCTTTTTCCCCTTTAGGGTTCATTGAATAAATTAATCGAGACATGGCAATCCCTTTCACAAATCATTTTATGTGTAGATCAAAGCAAGCAATCCGTTCCGACTTCGTCCTCATGTTTTAGGGCAAATGTCTCTTCTCACTCCAAGTGGCCAAATTTTTCAAATCATTCCTCACACGATCAGTCGATCGGATCCATCAGGTATTGTATAGTGCCTGCTCTGGAGGACTGCATTTTCATGCTAGGCCTACCCTTGGCACAAAAGGGTTCCCCCATAGGACATGCATCCGAATTTTCTGAATATCTACTAACTCTTGTTTTTTCTTTTCTTTTTCTTTGTTTTTATTGGAATAACTAAGCGAGGGTTAAATCTAAAGGCAATCTTTCAAAAATTCTCAGGTAATATTTAAATATAGCTTCTCGTCGAAGCCCCATCATAACGCGATCCCGTAGTCAAGCCCAGAGGAGTCGTGTAAACATGAGTTCACAACCGGAACAGTCAGATAGGTCTGCTACTACCGCTCAACCCGAGACTGCAAGTTCGGGGATTCAGTTGACTGAGATGCTTACCAAGTTTGGAGAGATGGCGTATGAGATGGCCGCCCAAAGGAAGTTAAATGATGAGCTAATTAGCAGCGGAGTTCAACCCGAACCTGTACCCGCCAGACAGCCTGAGCAAGAGTCATTTGTCCTACCTTCGGCCCATGCCACTGTTACTCCATCATTTCCTATTGCACCCGAAGAAACTTTCACCTATCCCACCACAAATTTGCCATACACTTACCCTCCTCATCCTTCATTTTTTCTTACTCACACGCGAGGTCCACCACCCCAAATCACTTCAAATATACCACCTGAGCCACATACCTTTTATTACCCTGTTGCTGAGCCATTCCTACCAGACCATATTGTTCAAACCAAGGCAGAAATGGGGGAATCTTCTGCTCCCGTTGATATAAAGCTGCTCAAACGCCTTGATCGTTTTGATGAGTTTATGAGGAAGAGTCAGGGGTTGAACAAGCAAGGAGTCCTGGACTACGATGAGCTTTGTCTCTTTCCCAATGTACAATTGCCTGAGGGATTCAAAACTCCGAAGTTCAACAAATACGATGGGACGGGTAATCCCAAGATACACCTCCGACTATTTGCTAGCAAGTTGGGAAAGCTTGTAGACGACGAGAACCTGCCTCTAAGGTTGTTCCCGGAAAGTCTGGAGGGGGATGCCCTCGACTGGTACTCAAATTTGAAGTCCGAAGAAATAAAAACCTGGATTGACTTGTCCAATGCTTTTATAAGGCAATATGAGTATAACTGCGAGATGGCTCCGACACGAACCACGTTGGAAGGAACAAAAAGAAAACCCTCCGAGGATCACAAGACTTATGCCAAGAGGTGGAGGAAGATAGCTGCCAAAGTCGAGCCACCGATGACTGAGGACGAAATCATACGCACTTTCATTAAAGCACATGATCCCCCGTATTTTGAAGAAATTTTCCGCATGACTGGATGCTCGTTCGCTGCCATTGTCAATAAACTTGAGGAGTACGATGACTTCGTGAAAGCTGGGAAGATTGTTAATGTCTCTGTCCTCAAATCCCAGTTGGATGCTTTGCAAGGACAGGGGACTAGTGAGAATAACCCGCAATTTAAAAAGAAAGAGGGGGAAACTGCCTTCACCTGGAATCAAAACCCTGTCCCAAGACCCAGACCTCGACAATACCCTACCAACTCAAACCCTTACCCCTACTACTCAAATCCTCATCCTGTTTACCACACCAATATCACTCATCCTCGACCTCGCTCAAATTATGCCAACCCGCCTACAACCCCTTTACAAATACCTCAACCAAGCTTTCAACAAGCTCGTCCTCGGCCTCCTTACCACCAAAGATTTCCCCCACCAAATAGACCCATCTACAACTATCCCCGACCCACTGAAACCTACAATCAAAGCCGTACCCGAACCTTCACCAACCTAGGCAGGCCTTTGGACCAATTGTATGAGCAATTGAAGGTTGCCAACAAAATAGGCGTGATTCCCCCTCCAATTTACCTTTATGGCATGCCTGTTGGGTACAATCCACATGCTATTTGTGCCTATCATTCGGGAGTACCTGGCCACTCAACCGCCGATTGCAGGGCACTTAAGCACAAAGTCCAAGACATGATCGAGGCAGGAGAAATAGTGCTAAGGAAAAGAGGTGAACAAGGGCCGATCATAAGTACAAATCCTTTTCCTGAACACCAGGACACCTTCGAGGCATCCACCTCCAACGATGAAATTTGAAAATCCTGAAGGAGCTTTGCACAATTTGGATGGCCGAGTATCTTCCCTCTTGAAGGGAATTTCGATAAATCTAGGGGTTGTTATTTATTAAAGTTCACAAAACCCATTTCTTGCATATGTGAATAGCTTCATGAGAACATCTTTCGCAATTAAATTTTTGTCTTGTTTCCGCTTGGATTAGTTTTTCCATTAAATGCACAATTTGTTTATTTGATTATTGTCCTGAATTTTAATTCTTTTAAATGGCCAAAGATGAAAATTATTTGACCCTTTGAATATCACTGTTCTGGATTCCGATAATATCATTCATCCAAAAGTCCCTTCATTAAGAAATTCCTTCATTGAAAAATTCCTTCTTTGAGAAGGCCAAAAATCCCTTCGTTGAAAAATCCCTTCTTTGAGAAGGTCAGAAATCCTTTCGTTGAAAAATTCCTTCTTTGAGAAGGCCAAAAATCCCTTCATTAAAAATCCTTCATTGAAAAATCCCTTCATTAAGAAAGCTCTTCATTGAAAATCCTTTCGTTAAGAAAGCCTTTCATCAAGAAATCCCTCCTCTGCCAAGTTCTAAGCTGATTGGTTAAAGCAGCGTCACCGACGATTGATTTTGATGGATGAAAGGCAGTTGAATGTCGTATGGCCTGTGTTCATAACTAAAAGGTCCGCCACCGGTCCTTTAGAGAAGAAGGACAAAGAGTTAAAGCGAGATTTGCCAATGCAAGATGAAATCAAAGACGAATTTGGCCTAAACTGGTAAGGCCATTTGTCATTCAAAAAGGTGCTACCGAGTGGAGCACTTATCCTTGAAGAGATGGACGGACAAACAGTCTCTCAACCTATCAACTCAGACATGTGTAAGAAGTTTTATTTTTGATTATGCAAATTTCTTTTGGAAATCATGCAAGGGACGAGGCAAAGGTCAGGCCATCTTCCTTTCCAATCAAAACATTTCATCCCTAGTCATCCCTTTTGAGCTATCAGAACAATAATTTTCGTTTGGCAGCCCCTGAGAATTGCAAACCCCACACTGGGGCAAATTCATTTTGAAACGAGATTATCAGAGAGGGAAAAGGAAAAATCCCCATACTGGGGCAAATTCATTTTGAAAAAAAAAAGGAAAAAGGAAAAAGAGGAAAAGAGAAAAGAAAGAACCCCACACTGGGGCAAATTTAGTTTTTGAAGGAAAATGCAAAAAGTGAGGAAAATGCAATGAAGAAAATGCAAAGAAAGAGAAAATCCAATCAAACTGGGGCAAATTTCCTCGGTTTCGTTCAAAATTAGAGATAATTTCAAAATGATGCAATCTCAGGTTATTTCACACCTTTCATCAAACTTGCTTTCAAGCCTCAACTTTTCTTGAAAAACACCCCACCTGACCTCATTACAAAAGCCCAAAAGTCCTGACTTTCGTCACTTGCTGTATTTCTATTAGGAATTTCGCTAATCAATTGGCAAGTGATGTCTATAATGCCTTCACTTAAACTTCTAAGGGAAGTGCATTTTACTGATGCCAGAAATCTTCAACTCAAACTCCTGAGTCGATCATGGTTGAGCTCTTTCATTTGCGTCTTTAGGTGAAAACCCGAAAGGGCACCTCAAAAAAAGAAAAAAGAAAAAAAGAGAAAAGACAAAACGAAACAAAAAAGGGGGGGCAACCTTGGTAAAAACCCGAAAGGGCACCAAGGTAGGATTTTGCAGCGAGCGAGCACGAGGAAGAACAGCTGGTGATTTGGTTCATTTGGATTTCTCCTCATTTTGTCATACTTCTGTCAATTTTGAATTCCAGAACAAAGATATCCAGAGAATTGAATATGACATTTGTTGACCAAAACTGTGTCATTTTGTAAAACATTCTTTTGCAAATACATTCTTAGGAAGCTCATTTTTCCAAATTACTTGCATTCATGGCATTTTTTGTAGAATTTAAGCACAAGTGGTTATGTGTGCATTCTTGTGCATATTTATTCTTACATGACATGTGAATTTTCTTGCATATTTCATTCTTTATCTTTGAATTTTGGTGAATAACAATCCCCGTGGTTTATTCGAAGCATATTTGGGTTCAGTCATCTCTTGAAAAGGGTTAAAGTTCAACAAAGTCAATTACGCAGACTTCACAATATGGCAAAGCACATACCTGATCAGTTTGCCTTAGGGTGAAAAATCCAACTCTATCGACTGCAGCAGCAAAAGTTGATAAAGGCATCGAAAGACTCATGTTTACACGATTCTCAAAGGAAAACGGATCAAATGATGGTGGCAATTTCTTTGTTTTCTTTTCTCTTTTGCAGAAAAATTGCATACACAGATGAAAGTAATCACACCTCGCACTGGAATCGGTGTCGGAAAGAGTTCTCCGGTGAACAAAGGCAGATTGAAAATGTCGCAAGCAAATTTCATCGAAAAATGCAACAGCATGGCGATACAGAATCAACTCTGGACTCACATTGCAAAAATTCATCATACTGGGGCAAATTAATTTTTCGGAAAGATTTTCAAAAGTCAAAAAGAAAAGTAAAAAGAAAAAAAATCATCAATAAAAAAATGAACACAAATTTTATCGCGGCAGGCTCGGGTTTAATCCCACTGACCGATTGTCAAGGCATTTTTATTTTACTCTGCCACTAGCTGTGAGTCAGTCCCACTAGTGCGCATTTCATTTTGCATCGCAACTAGCCGTGGGTCAGTCCCACTAGTGAGCAGTTCATGATTCAAAGCATATTTGAGTCAGTCCCATGATTTAAAAGCTTATTCGGGTCAGTCCCACGATCAAAAGCTTATTCGGGTCAGTCCCACGATCAAAAGCATTTTCGGGTCAGTCCCATGATCAAAAGCATTTTCGGGCCAGTCCCACGATCAAAAGCATTTTCGGGTCAGTCCCACGATCAAAAGCATTTTTGGGTCAGTCCCATGATCAAAAGCATTTTCCGGGTCAGTCCCATGATCAAAAAGCTTAATTCGGGTCAAGTCCCCACGATCAAAAAGCAATTTTTCGGGTCAGTCCATGAATCAACAAGCATTTTTTTTCGGGTCAGTCCACGATTCAAAAGCTTATTCGGAACACATGGTCAGTCCACAAGGATCAAAAGCATTTTTTTTGGGTCAAGTCCCATGATCAAAAAGCATTTGGGGTCAGTCCCGCACGCTTCAAAGCTGTTTCGGGTCAGTCCGCGATTAAAATCCTTATTCTGGTCAGTCCAGCGTTCAAAGCTTATTCGGGGTCAGTCCATGCGATTAAAGCTTTGTTCGGAAGCCAGTCCATAGATTTGAATTTCCTTCTCTAGTCAGTCCGCGTCTTTTAAATTTCGTTCGGTCAATCCGCTTTAAAAATTTCTGTGCTAATAATTCATTTTAAGTTTGTCAAAAGGGGTCAGTCCCCATTTCTAAAGCGTCCACCGTTCGTGACGTTCGCACACGCGAATGAAACAGGTAAGTATTGGTGTCTAACTTCTTTGTCTCAAAAGTTTTTTTCAAAACTCAAAAGACAAAAGAGGGGCAACCTGTGTAGACACCAAAATTTTGAACTATTTTATTTCTACTTTTATTTAATTTTTATTTTTATTTTTATTTTATTTTAGTGATAATTATATCTATTAGTTTCATAATTTTTGTTTTGGATATTTTTCTAGCATTTTTTTTATATAGCATTTTAATTTATTTTTGTCTTTTATCTCATTTTTAGTTTTGTTTCATTTTTATTTTATAAGAATTTTAACCTAAATTTTGGAAAAGGAAAAGGCACTCGAAAAAATATGCTTTGTTGTTTGTTTTGATTTAAATTCACTGTTTTCTTGAAAAAATCAAAAAAATCACAATTTTATTTCTGCCGAATCCATTTCCACTTCACATTCTAGTATTTTCTATCCTTAGTGCCGGTTTCTTTCTCCACTACCACACACCACTATATCAACTACTAATCACCACAAACCTTCCAGATCATTGGTTCCACATTTCCATTGCCTTATTCTGCCGTGAGCTGTGAGGGAGCAACTACATAGGAATTAACGACCGAGAGGGAGAGCGGAGCATCTCATTGTTTCTTTTCGGCCGTAAGCTAAAAGAAGAGAGAGGGAGACCTGCTGCTCACTCTTTACTCTAGCCGTGAGCAGGTGGAAAACCGAGAGCTATTTTATCTTCAATCCAGCCGCAAGTTTGAGCAATGAAGAGGGAGAGTGGCGGACTGAAATTTCTGGACTGACCGAGAAGGAAGAATTTGCAGCTGCTAGTCGTGTGTTTTAGGCTTCAAGCTAAGGTAATTTCTGAACTTAGATGACTTGTTTATGGGTTGATGAAGCTGACTATAAGCATGCATGTGGGATTGTGTGGTTAGATGATAGCTTAAATCATAGAAAAATCTGTTTGAGAAGGAATTGGAACTGCCGTGAGCTTGAGCTGGAATTTGCAGCCTTAATTCGTTAATTTGTGATGATCTGAGCTTAGTTTTGGACCCAATCTGGTAGATAGCTTTTTATTTGGTGTTGCATGTGAACCTTATGGCCAGGAATCTGATTGCATGGCTGGATTTTTTTTTATTAGAAGTTGTTGGACTGCTAAACACTTTTCCAGCTTAGCCGATGGAGTTGTTTTGGGAGTTGTATGGGTATTTTAGAATGAGATTTGCTGGAAAGTGTTTGATTCTCACTGGGTTGTGTGTTTAGCTAACTAAATGCTGGATGATTAAGCCCTGCATGAGATTAATTAACTGTGTTCTGTTTTTGGTGTTCTGTGATGACTTGGTGCTGGTTTAAGATGTCATGAATACGTTGTTTCCCTCGTTGCCCAAAAGGAAAGACACGGCAAGAGCCATTCCTTCCTTTACCCGTGATAGACCAGGCTTCCTTTCTTCTCTTTTTTCTGTTTTCCTACGTTAGAATAATTCTGGTTTTGTTTAGAGTTTAGGTGAAGTTTTTGTATAATGAACTAGTTTTCATAGTTTTCTTTTGGGGCTGGAAATGAGGTAGCAGGGCTGAAGCCTTTTGATGGTTGCAACAATGTTTATTGTCGGTGTTGCTAAAATTGCCAAAGACCTTTTGGTTGCTGCATTTTTTTTCCATTTGGCTGAGAGTCTTGTCCTCATTTTTGGCTTGCGTGAAGGTCCTTGTTGTTTCTGATTCGATCATCCCTTTGTACGCATGATAGGATTTTGAAACAGGTTTTTTGATTTGAGATGTTTGAATGCATATGCCATGCAAATACTGAAGTTCAAGAGCATTGCTTACTGAAGTATAGAACCATTGATGTCCTGCTAAGTTTTTCTGTTTTGTTTAAATAAAGTGGCTAAGTTTTCTGGTTGTTTGGTCCAAATGAAGTTGTTTGGATTGGAGAATGTACAATCCAAGTTGTGCTTAAAATTCGGCATTTGAACATGGAAAGTGTAGTAAATTTTGTGGTTGTAGTTGTATCCATTGCATCCGTTAGCCTTGCATGAAGTATTTTCCATGTTTGCCTGTTTTCTTCCTCTATCTTTGTTGATTTGAATGTCAAGTTCATGCTTCGATTGTTTGGTTTAAAGTGTTGGGAAGTTTGATTAAGAGAACTTTGGTTAAAATATGTGTTTGAAGCTGTTTAATGGTGCTTGAAAAGTGAAGGTTAGTAACTAGTTTGTTGCAGAAAATTTCCTCAGATGCTGAATCCTTTTATTGCCGAGAGCTTGGTTTGCATTCTTATTTGCATGAAAATCTTCTTCATTCTGGTTTTTTGCATGCATGATAAGTTAGTAGGAACTTGAGTTTGGGATTCGGTCTGAAAGTTTCTTTTAAATCTGTCATGCGAGGTTGTTAAGCTTCAAGGCATAAGAGAATAATTGCAGAATTTTTCTTCATGATATTTGCATGATTTTTCTGTTATGTTTTGGTTTGATTGAATGTTGAAGTTGTTTGAAATGTTTTTCTTGATGTTTGGTTGAAAGATTTGTGATCAAGTTTGTGTTGAGGTTGACACATGTTTTGCGGAAATGAAAGTAGCAAATGGTGTTTTGAGTTGCAGAAAATTTTCGGCAAGAATGATTGTTGCAGAATGAAGTTTCTTACGTTTGCTTGCATGAGATTGCATGAAATCATCTTTCTAAAATTTCACTTTGACCCCTTAAGTTTCCTTTGGTTGCACTATGGCCCAAGCAATTGAAAAGATTAATCAATTTGATCCTTCAAGTTTCCTTTTCCTTTCAAACTGGAATTTCATTTGATGAATATGGACTTGCTTGGTTATTTGAAGGGTTTTAATGGTTAAATTTCATAGTCATTTGTGGCGCCTTGATTTTTTTTTTATTTTATTTTTGAAGGATTTGGTGAATTCAAATTGATTTTGTTCATATTTTACTATTAAATTGGTGCATTAATCCTTTGTTTGATGGTTTTAGCCAAAGTTAGGACCTTTTCCTTTTTACTAGCTTCACAAACGGGGAAGGTATAACTTTCTTTTTATTTTGTCTCTCCCTATGTGATCAAATGTGCTAATTGAGAATTACATGTCTACTTGGCTTTCTTAAATTTGCTTTAATTCCTTTCATTTTAAGTATTTCTTTTATTTATTCGTGGGGTATGTGTACACCTCTTGGCTTGTAATAGATAGGGCATTTTGTCCATTTTTCCCTTCCCCTTTTGTTTTAGTTAGTGAATGTAAATAGGTTCATTAGTTTGGTTATTTACTCTTGTTGCTATGTGTTAATTGCTTTATTAGGACATTGCATCTAGTCGAGCATGCTAAGTGTTATGTGCTACGTGTTATAAATGATTTTGCATGTCTACTTGCTTTCTATATTTATCAATGAATATGGTGAATGGAATGTACGTCACCAC
>NW_020862917.1:0-30824 GCF_003713205.1 Coffea eugenioides
AGATGAGACCCCATCAATTCGATTCGTTGGCTCTACCAAGTCAATATAAGATTTTATATCTTCACAGAGCAATTCACACGTTCCTGGAGTTATATGTTTAGGTGGAGTATTATTTGAAATAATTACTATAAAACTTTTTGTGATGTGATGTATATAAGATAAAAAAAATGAATTGAAAAATATATTTATGATACAAGTAAAATATTATATAAAATAATTCAGCTATCCAAACACACTGAATCAGAAGACTCCGAATCAGAAGGCATGAACAATATTACGTGAAATAAAAAGGTGGATTCCAACAATCTTTTCACACTTTGACCCACAAATTTTACCGTTCCAAACAACCAGAGGACATGAACACGTGCAATTAAGAAGACCAGAGCTCCGAGAGAGATTTGCCTTCTTGGCATGTACTGATGCAATCGACCGCCATTTCTCTTAGCTGTGCCTCAATAACTCCGATAGGCAGGGTGGCATCAATAACCTACGAATAACAAAAGAAATAAGATCATCGCCAATATGGAGAATGCTCCAGCCCCATAACTTGTAAGCCCAGAACATCTGTTTAATGGCCTCAACATGACAAAATGGATAGGACACCTAATTCACAGCATATAAACTTTTACACAAACATAGCATCATCCATATGACAATCAGCATTTCTTGAAAATTGTGGATACGCACAGAAGGCAAAGGCCTTGAGGTAATCGCCCATTAACGGCACCAAAATAACTTGTAGACTCTATAAAACCTGGAGTTCCTCACATAACACAAAGATCATTTCTGCATCGAGAAAAAAGAATGAAACGACTGGAGCTTTATATCTATTACCTTCCAAGATGCATCAGAAAGTGCCCGGTAAGATTGTGCAACTTTCCTTTGAAATTCAAGCTGCTCATATCTCTCCCCTCCGTAACCTCCTCTTTCAGCAGCTTTCTGTTATTTCCCAAAACGATCAATCAACTTAGCGTGGCATACATAAATGACAGGTGTGCTGCTTTTCGTATGGGTACACCAGAATATAAAGGAAACGACAACCAGTCCTTTAAATCCATGGAATCCAATTGAACATGGATAAAGCACCACCAGGTGAGTGCATTTTTTCAATGAAGTACACATTGAAGAGTTTAGATATTTTCATATTAAACACTGTTACCAATTCTAACAAACAAATGTGGTGTTAGGCAAGCACCATCTACACCACTCAGAATGCAGCTAAAAAAAAAAAAAACATAATGAGAGTAATTAATGTACGCCCATCCCAAGTGAATGTCGTCATTTAATCCTCAAGTCAACAGCACTTTTTTATGCTAATCATTTAAAGCATTTAATTTTACATAGTATAAACATATTACTTATTTTCATACAAAAGTTTCCACCAAAAACCAAAGATGAAAGATAAACATGAATAAGAGGTCCGATTGCTATAAAAAGTCGCACTTGGACACACAGTTCGGATGGAGAACAAAGTACATCCCTCATTGAGAAATAAGGTACTCAAATCAGTCTTTCTCCTCATTCATCTAACAAAAGATTTGCCAGAATAACAGCATATCTACTACAAATATGCCGACTTCTGTAAGAGATCAAGCACAACACATAACTCTTATTCTGGATCAAGTGATTTCATTAAGGATTACCTCTGGTGATATGTCAAGGTAAACCACCAAATCTGGAGCCCACAACCCCAACTCTGGAGCCTGCAGAAGAAGTGGAGCATTACGACTAAGTAATCCAAAGTTAGATGCCAGAGCAAACTAGAAGTGTCTTTACCTTGCACCATTCAATATCAAGTCCCTTGGCAGAAGAGAAAGCTACCCCAGAATAGGCATACCGGTCAACGATGAGAGTGGTTCCGCTCTTCAGCTTAGCTTCCATTAATGATCTGCAACAAATCATCCAATAACTGAGTACAAATACTTCACTTAAAATTCACTTTGTATGCAAACAGTATCTGCACAGTCACACATAGACCGTTTCAACCAGACTCAGCTATAGTTGTAAGAGCCAGTTGCACCGGCCGAAAAATAACTAAAGTGACTGTTACAACCAAGCCCTTAATTTCAGGTAAGTGCAAGACTAATGTAAGACTTTTCACCGAGCTCAGTTTGTGATACTGCATCCCAGCCTGATTAGGTAATTGTTTTTCTCGCCTATCTTACCAGCTGATTTCTACAGTTTCCTCAAATTGGTTTAAATCACAATTCAGAAGTTTCAACCCTCCTTTTAGCAACAGAGACACCAATCTGCAGACCTGATACTCACTCTATAGAACAGCAATCCATGTTTCACCACAAAAAGACATCAAATCATTATCCAATCGGTCTAACACCAACTACATCCAAAAACCCAGAATGCACTTCTGTAACTTGTTACTGCAAACTCTTTTGCAGGTTCACTATTTTATATGCTACTTACATGACCAGTTTTGAGTCACTTCTAAAATCAAGACAACAGAAGCATGCAATTAACCTAGATAGGACTATTTATACTGCACGACGCAAGAAGACTACTAAAGATGGGATTGCAATTTCCGGTGAACGTAACATTAATAATTTTGATCTATTGACCCGTGTAATTACATGTCAACTAGTAACCTCATATGTCTCCAACACAGAATTACAGAAATAGAAGCAACCAGAAGGGGACAGCAACCTTTTCTCCCACCGATTTGCACTGAAGAGTAAATGAATGGCATGATCATCCAACTGTGATTGGTTGGAAAGATAAGATGAAATCATCTGGCCAACACCGGTATCTCTATCAGGAAATCTCCAAGATTCAACTGAATGTCCCAGTCTCTCCAAGGATGAAAGAAGTCTGCTACATTGCGACGTCTTTCCACATCTGTCCAGACCTTCAAAGACGATTAAAGCTCCTCTTGGATCCCACTTCGAACTAATGCACTGATTATTGTCCATGCAGATTTTTGTAAACAAATGCTTCGACGGGGACTTCCAATTGAAACGAGAGTTCAATGACTTGCAAGGCCCTAGCCTTCCAATATATCGAAATCTAAACATAATAAACAAAGACAAATTTTGTTGGAAGAAGAAGAGAAAGCAAAAATGAGAGCTCGGACCCGAAAATGCGGAGAGAACCACAATGACAAAAATGGCATTTCCTCAAACAACTAAAAGCATATTATGGAAAGGAATCAAATCGTTGGCTGAAAAACCAAGGAGAACCTATATGACGACTGTTGGCTAGTTTCTTCTGTTTTTGTTTTTGTTTTTTATTTTCGTTTTCATGATGTACCAAGTTAAATTAAGCCGCATTTTTTACAAGCACACTAAGGCATAGGTAAGCAGGCTGGGGGAACCTCCCGTCCAGTCAAAATTGAAACTAAAGGTACAGCTTTTGGGAGATAAAAGAGCATAACAGACGCTCATCAAGATACATCTGATTGCGGCTAAGGAAAAGAAACTGAGCTGTCGCCATTCAAAATTTGCAAATTTCTGGGCTTTTCCCTTGACGGGATACTAGTTTCATGGATTCAATTTCACATTTTGTAATAAAACCAACGAACCTACTGTTGTGCCCAACGAATTGCGAAGACATGTTTTTTACTTCGTTGATGCACAAAAAGAAATCCAACAGCGAGCAGAGAAAGTCAGAATACTACTGTAAATTTAGAAACATCAACAGACAGAACAAGTGAAAGTGGTTGAGTAGAGCCCAACTTACAGAGACTCACTAAGCCAAGTAGCAGGCATATGTCATACGTATTTGGGAGCCCTTGCACCATTCATGCTAGCAATAGACTCGACTGATTTCCCAGATCCCAGATCCAACGACCTATAGTAATTACGCAACCCAAAAATAAAATAGCAGAGATCAATTTCGCTGGGGCTCTCGACACTAAAAATGGCGGAAATGAATATCGAATTTTGTGGGAATTTGACGGGCGGGAGAGACTTGGGAGTTGGGAGTCGAAGGTTAGAGCTACTCTTGAGAAGCCATGACCATCCTCTAAGCTTTGATGGAGCGGAGCACCAGGATGTGCAAGAGCTCGAAGGAGGGAACGCTGAAAAAAAAAAAAAGGAGAAATTTTATTTATCATTTTCCCCCTGCAGAGGTCCCATCCTGGGCCCGTACACGTGTCAGCCCAAGGGCAATCCGAGCCGGGCTCGCGCCTTGGGCCCACTGGGAACCAGTCCAAGAGGGCTCGGCCATTAGGGCTCCGGGATGCTCCCAAGAGCTGCCCCGCAGAGGGCGGGGAGGATCCCCCAGGCACGGGATTGGAGAGCTATTCAGGGCAATCCGCGAAACGTACGGAGTCGGACTCCTAAGCGGTATAAATGGTAGCACATACCACTGTGCAAGGTCGCTCACTATTAGCAGATTGCTCGTACATACATTATCAAGAACCGCCTCCGTCCGCCGGCCAGGAACTAACTTGACCGTCGGAGTTCCCTTGGGGGCCACCTCAGGGCCCCCCTTGTAAGTTCACTCCTTTCTGTTTTGCAGGCTTGGGGCGAGTTCTTCCATCAACACGCCGAGCTCATCAGGTCAGCTCGGTCAGGGGAAGTTCCGTGCTTCTTCAGTTGGCGCCGTCTGTGGGAACCGAAAGGTAATTGTTAGTGTTGATGGCGAGGACACGGTCCAAGCGAACAGTTGAAAGCACCGGAGCCGGGGCCGGGGAGGGGTCTCGTCGAGAGGAGAACGAAGCGGCCGGGGGCGCTGGGGGCTCGGCCCTCTCAGGAGACCGGAGACGGCAGATGCTCCAGTTCGTGACAGAGAATCTCCCCATGCTGGAGGATATAATCCGGCAGGCAAAAGGAGGAGAGGAGGCGGGGGGCGCACCAACTTCCAAAGCCCAGGAGAAGGAGAAGGAGAAGGAGTCGATCCCCGACCCTTCGGAGGATGGGTCACAGGACCAGCCCCCTAGGAGGAAACGACCGCGGACTCCCCCTCGTCACCGAGCTTCGGTGGTCGGGGATAGCGAGAGGTACTCCCACGACCGGTCCGTGGGGAGCCGACCAAGGGATCCCTCCCCACGAAAACCTACGCGAAATGGGCTCGCACGCTCCCCCGCCCGATCTGTTAGGAGCCGCCCGCGCGACCCACCCCAGTGGCAGCCCGTCCGGGATGAGCTCGAGCAGATCCTGCGACCACAACCGTACGGGGACAGCTACGCAGCCTCGCCCTTCACCCAGGAGATCGAGGACTACCCGCTACCCCGGAGGTTTAAAATCCCGAACATCGAGCTGTACGATGGTTCGACCGACCCGGAAGACCACCTCTCGGTCTTCCTGACGCACATGCGTCTGCAAAACGCCGCGGATGCCCTCCGCTGCAAGACCTTCCCCATGTTTCTCAAGGGTAAGGCGCGGCTCTGGTTTCAGGGCCTGGCACCGGGGTCTATTCAGAGTTTCACCGAGCTGGCTAGACAGTTTGCCGCCCAGTTCGTTTCCTCGAAGACCTACTCGAAGAACGCGGCCCACCTGATGGCCGTTAAGCAGAAGCCGGATGAGTCCCTGAAGAACTTCATGACGCGCTTCAACACAGAGAGCCTGCAGATCAGGGATAAGGACGAAAAGGTGGTCATGGCCGCCTTCATGAACGGGTTGAGGGTAGAGGATCTCTACTACAAGCTTGTCGAACAACCTCCCAAGAACCTGGGAGAGCTCTTGACCCGGGCTCACGCCGCCGCCAATGCAGAGGAGGCCGGCCGCCTGAAACGGGAATCAGATCGGGAGTTCGGGGACAGGAAAGGACGGGCAAACCCTCCTGAATCCAAGGACGGCCAAGTCAAGAAGAACGTCTTCGACCGTCTCTCCAAGGATAGGGCACCAGCTCCGCCGCCCCTCCCAGAGAAGACCTACACCCCTCTGACACGGCCCAGAGCCCAGATCTTGGCCGTTATGGAGGCGGAGGGGCTGGGAGATCGGCCGACCAAGATGGGGACGCCCCGGAACAAAAGAAACCAGGATCGGTACTGCGCCTTCCACCGCGACGTCGGGCACGACACGGAGGGGTGCTGGGCCCTGCGCAAGGAGATCGAGGACCTGATCCAGCGCGGTTTTCTAGGGGGGTTCGTGCGCCGACCAGGTCAGGGGCTTGGACGCAACCACTACGGAGATAGGCACGAGGGACGGAGGCGCGACCGCCCGGAGCGGCGCGACGCCCCTCGGGACTGCTCTCCCGACCGGGACACCCAGAACCTGGCAGGGGTGATAAACACCATCGCCGGAGGCCCCACGGGGGGGGACAGTCATGCGGCTCGGAAGAACAAGCGACCTCCCCCCGAGGGGGACGACTCCTTGAAGCGCTTGCGCATGGACGAGGAAATTACCTTTGGACCCAGGGATGCAGTCCCCCTGGCCGCAGGGAACCACGAAGCCATCGTGATAGACATCGTCACCAACAACTTCCGGGTGAGGAAGGTGTACGTCGACCAGGGTAGCGCGGTTGACATTATGTTCTATAGGGTGTTCAAGGAGCTCGGACTAAGGGACGACCAGCTGACCCCGGTCCGGACGCCTCTGGTGGGCTTCACCGGACCACCCATCAGCTCGGAGGGATGATCACCCTGATGGTCACAGTAGGACAGGCCCCCAGGTGCCGGACCATCCTCGTTGATTTCGTGGTGGTCAAGCAGTCGTCCCCGTACAATGTGTTCTTGGGGAGACCCGCTTTGAACGCCCTCCGGGCTATCTCCTCTACTTTCCACCTCAGCATCAAGTTCCCCACCCCTGGGGGAATAGCCGAGGTGCGGGGCGACCCAGCGGTAGCCAGGGCATGTTACCTGGCCACGCTTCGGGGGCAGGAGAAGGTGGTCGCCCAGACAACCTGTTTGGAACCCTACATCCCAGGGGATGAGGCCCAGCAGCTGGGTACCCAAGATGAGGTGGAGGAGTTCCCCTTAAGGGAGGATCGGCCCGATCAGGTTCTCCGCATTGGAGCCCTGTTACCCGCCAAGGAGAAGGAGGGTTTGAAAGCTCTATTGAGGGAATACTCCCAGGTCTTCGCCTGGTCGGTGGACGACATGCCTGGGATTCCAACGGATCTGGCAGTCCACCACCTTGGCGTGGATCCTCACTTCAAGCCGGTAAAGCAGAAGAAAAGGAGCTTCGCTCCCGAGAGGAATGAGGTGATCAAGGCAGAGGTCGGCAAGTTACTGGAGTCGAGGATCATCATGGAGGTCCACTACCCGACCTGGTTGGCCAATCCTGTCCTAGTCAAAAAGGAGGATCAGACCTGGAGGATGTGCGTGGACTTCACGGACCTTAACAAGGCCTGCCCAAAGGACTGCTTTCCCCTGCCAAGGATCGACAGGTTAGTAGATTCTACCGTGGGTTTTGACGTTTTGTGCTTTCTGGATGCCTTTAAGGGATATCACCAGATAGAAATTGATGTGAATCCCCGATCTAGACAATCAAAACACCATGGCTTAGGCAGCGGAAATTTGACCCAACTAATCCCTAGAAGTCACGAACAATTTTGATATTATCTCAACCCGTAACTACTCGAATTAACGAACCAAATTGGAGGTAGTAGAACGCCACAATCAAGGAGACTACTTGATTGATAAGTTCGATGAACAACTTGAGAATGATTCTCAAGTATTCAAAGGAAATTCTCTTGAGGCAAGAGAGAGTGAAAAACTCACATATATTTTATAAAATCTGAATTGTTCTTTAATGAATGAAAACCTAGGCTATATATAGCCTTACAGGACTCAAACCCTAGAATGTCCAATGGACGACCTTGCCCTTCATTAAGGGTGAAAATATCTAACAACTAATTAACTAAAATTAAGACTCTAAATTCGGCCAAAGTGAAGGGAAAATTGACCGAAATTATTAATGCTAACAAACAACTAATAATGGTAATAAAAACCCTAATTAGCAAGCTAGTACTCCGCGAACTAGTCTTCACTTGAATCTTCCAATCTGGAATGGGCCTTGGTCTTTATATTCTCATCATTCCCCTCCTCTTAAAGGTGATTTGTCCCCAAATCATGACTCTTCTTACAAAACAAAAGTGATGAGAGCATGTGTATAGTCACCAAGCAGCCTGCATGTCGCCTTCTCAAGCGAAGAAAGATCAGGACACCCTTGTGGGACACCAGGAAAACTCGTGGTGGTGGTAGATACATGTTACGGACAACAAGAGTTCCATGATAATGGGCACACAAGTGATGTCTCAAGCCTATGGGTGGACCGTGAGCGGACGCCCGGTGAACCAAGGTTTGGTTGGGCTGCGCGTTGTACGCATCAAGACGTGCAAAAATGGCATCAAAGGCCAATGTAACCCGACTAGTGCTGGTTGGAATTACTGGACCAGCACTCCTTGCACAGATCTCGATGGTTGCGGGTATTGCACACTGCAAGAGGAAGGATATCTGACCACGTACAACCTGCACAAATGAAAACACGTTAAACACCACAAAGGTGGAACGATCCAACTCCCAGTGCCTGATGTTGTCCTCCGGTTTAGCGAGCATGATCAATGTTCGCCCTTTCCTTTCCTTGCCTTCTAATCGATCCAACTCCCATTCCCTCTGTAAAACATTTTGGTCCTCTCGAACTTGTGTAGGTGAGAGTGGAACAAGTATGACCCTTGTCCCTTTATGCATGAACGAGTATTTGTTGGAATGACCTTCATAAGTAACCTCGCGATCAAATTGCCAAGGTCTTCCAAGAATAAGATGGGCAGCTTGCATAGGAACCACGTCACACACCAACTCATCCTCATATCTCCCAATGTTAAACTTCACAGAAACCTGCTTGGACACTCGCACTTCGCCGCAATCACTAAACCATTGAAGCTTATATGGTGTAGGGTGATCTTGGACAGGTAAGTGTAACTTCTTGACAAATAAGGCACTGGCGACATTGGTACAACTTCCCCCGTCGATAATCAAGCTACACACTTTCCCGTTAACTAGACATCGGGTGTAGAAGATGTTGGTACGCTGCTCTTCTTCATTTGTGCGTTGAGCACTCAATGCCAACCTTGTGACAAGGCCTAGTCCAACTGGTTGGTCAGGGGCAATTATCTCTTCTTCCTCAACCAATGGTGGCATGCCTTCATACTCATCCTCCTCATCCGTTAGCACTTCACCACTTGGAAGCATGAGCATGGCCCTTCGGTTTGGGCATTGGGACGCGATGTGACCAAAACCTTGACACTTAAAGCACTTAGTGTCACGGTTTCTAGGTTTAGATGCCCCTAGATCTGCCTTAAATTCGGCCCTTTGGATCGGTTTTGAAGATGACGAACCAGCCACCCATGCTCCATTCGAAACCCCACTTGCCCTGGCTGACTTTTATTCGCTCGTGTGGGTAACCTCGCCTTTATACGGTGGAGGTCTCCAATTTCCAGATTGGACGCTGGAGCTTTGGTGAGGAATACCCCTCCTCTTGAGCCTCCTTTCCACCTTGACGGCTTTGTCCAATAATTCATCCATGTCAAGATAATGTTGGAGCTCCACAACATCTGCAATTTCAGCGTGTAGTCCTCTCAAGAAACGTACCATGGTTGCTTCTATATCCTCCCGAACATCAGCCCGTAGCATGGCCATCTCCATCTCCTTGAAGTAATCCTCAACTGTCAAACTTCCTTGGGTGAGAGTTTGCAATTTATGGTGCAAATCCCTGTGGTAATACGCTGGTATGAAGCGCTTCCTCATGATCCTTTTGAGTTCTTCCCATGTTCGGATAATTGGCTCTTCCTCCCTTCTTTGTTTGATGCGAAGTTGATCCCACCAAATAGAGGCATAATCCGTAAATTCAAGGGCTGCCAACTTCACCTTTTGAGACTCCGTGTAATGGTTACAATCGAAAATCATTTCAATCCTCCTCTCCCAATCTAGGTATGCTTCGGGATCCGACTTGCCTTGGAAGGAAGGGATTTTAAGTTTAATCCCTTTTATTTCATCCTCCACAGGTCTAGTATCTCTCCTCGGTTTCCTTGGCTCATAGTCAAATTCACACTCAGAGTTAGAGTCATGAAGTTCAAGTGCAGGTCTATCACGGCTCCTTGGGTTTTGGTGACTTCGTCTAGAGCTACTTTGGAACTCCTCCAACCTGCCAAGTCGTTCATTCATGGCCTCAAATTTTTGATCCATAAGGCGCCCCAATTCTCCTTTCAAACTTTCTGCCAAACGTGAGAAGTCGAAGGCCGACGTACTTTCTCCTTCGTTCGACATATTCAACTGCAAGAAACGGTTAGCGAAAAAAATAGAAAAGGTACCTCACTTCACTCCCTCACGTGTTTCGCTCACCCTCGTGTATCACTCAAGTGTATCAACCGCTCTAATAATCTCACAAAGCTCTTCCCAAGTCACTCAAGTACTCCTCTTGAAGAAATAAAAATTTCCCCAATGTGTTCGCTCAAACCTTCACCAAGAATCAGAAACAATACTCTAAAACACACCAACAAATACCAGAATTAATTTCCGGAAAACAACGACAGAATTTATGGAAGTATGGACTTGACAATAGACGCAATGTAGAAGACTACACCAATTTGATGACTGGACTGATTTTTTTTTGTTTTTGGCCGCAACACAATTTTTTTTTTTTTTACTTGATAATTGAAAACTTGAAGATGCGGCAATTAAAGAGAGTATCAACTAGACAGAAACAATACTGTATTCAGCAGCAACTAGACAATAACAGACAGCAAGGAACAAGGAAAACTAATGACAGGAACCTTTTTTTTTTTTATTAAAACAACAAGGTGAAATAATGGTCAGCTAGAGTGTTCTTCGCTTGTGACTTGGCTGGCCGCCTTTTAAGTTGTGTATGGCCGACCAAAGCAGGCAACCAAATTTCATGCAACACAACTTCAGCTAAGGGAAATATTTATGTATGGCCGACAAAAACAAGTAATCAGATTTCATGCAACTCAGGTTTCACTTGTCAAAGGGCCACTCGGATTTCATGCAAATCAGTTTTCATGCACTACTAATTTACACCAAATACCCTGTGGAATTGTTTCCAAACTCACGACTACCAGATGGTTTCGCTTCCCTAATCAAGGGTGAACCCCCAAACAGCCCACGGCTCACGGGATGGCAAGGAAAAACAAATTCTGGACAGCCCACAATGGAGACAAAGGAAACAACTCAAGTTTCTTGCACGACAAAGGAGACCAATCAGATTTCATGCAATTGCCGTTTACACCACTACCAATTTGTATTATGGCCGACCAAGAAAGGAAACAAAAAAAAACAATCAGATTCAGCAAATCAGATTCAGCTAAGGAATTCGGCTCTTGATTCGGCCAAGGGAAATCCAAACAGGCCACACACTTGCCAATTTTCTCCTCACAGCCCACAAAGCTCACAAATTATGAGTAGATAATTTCGGACAAGCAGCCGCTTCCCTCTCTCTCTCCTTTTTTTTTCGTTTCAAGACGCCTCTAGAACAACCCTAATGACTCCCACGGACAACCCTCCAGTTGTGGCAGCCGCACACAAACACAACACGCACGATGGCAGATTCGACTCAAGACAACAAAAGAGAGACGCAAAACAGAAATTTTCACGTAAGGCCAGGAGGAAACAATTGCGGACTGACCTTAAACAGATTGTAGCCGCTTTCGGACAGAAAATTTGTCTCTCAACCACGACAAGCTACATCAAACTTGTGCGGACAGATTAGAGACACTTGAACAGATTTTTTTTTTTTTTTGGAATGAAGGCTCAAACGGACAGACCTGGACACGACTTCAACAACAAGGTGAGAAGCAAGTGCAGACAGAATTTAGTTCAACAACTCCACGACCAGAAATTTAACAATGACCAGAAAAAATTTTTTTTTGACACACGAGATCAGATTTAATAACAAACGAATATGACTCGAAACAAAGCGGAAAGGAAGGATATAACCTGATGGTTGTCGACTAGCTCTGATTACCAATTGATGTGAATCCCCGATCTAGACAACCAAAACACCATGGCTTAGGCAGCGGAAATTTGACCCAACTAATCCCTAGAAGTCACGAACAATTTTGATAGTATCTCAACCCGTAACTACTCGAATTAACGAACCAAATTGGAGGTAGTAGAACGCCACAATCAAGGAGACTACTTGATTGATAAGTTCGATGAACAACTTGAGAATGATTCTCAAGTATTCAAAGGAAATTCTCTTGAGGCAAGAGAGAGTGAAAAACTCACATATATTTTATAAAATCTGAATTGTTCTTTAATGAATGAAAACCTAGGCTATATATAGCCTTACAGGACTCAAACCCTAGAATGTCCAATGGACGACCTTGCCCTTCATTAAGGGTGAAAATATCTAACAACTAATTAACTAAAATTAAGACTCTAAATTCGGCCAAAGTGAAGGGAAAATTGACCGAAATTATTAATGCTAACAAACAACTAATAATGGTAATAAAAACCCTAATTAGCAAGCTAGTACTCCGCGAACTAGTCTTCACTTGAATCTTCCAATCTGGAATGGGCCTTGGTCTTTATATTCTCATCAGAAATGGCTGAGGAAGATCGAGATAAGACCTCCTTCATCACCGAGGAGGGGACCTACTGTTACAGAACCATGCCATTCGGCTTGAAGAACGCGGGGGCTACCTACCAGCGCCTGGTCAACAAGCTGTTACCTTTGGGGTCCGATCGGGGAGGTTTCTCGGGTTCCTGGTTTCCCGAGATGGAATCCGAGCCAACCCGGATAAACTCCAGGCCATTATGGACACGGCCCCTCCAAGGAACGTGAAGGAGGTCCAACGACTCACAGGGAGGATGGCTGCCCTGAGCAGGTTCCTCTCGCGTTCCGCGGTGCGGGGGCTCCCCTTTTTCCGGGTCTTGAAAGCGCCAAAGGACTTTCACTGGACTAAGGAATGCCAGAAAGCTTTCGACGAACTGAAGGCCTATCTGGCCGAGCTGCCCGCTCTAACCGCCCCTGAGCTGGGGGAGACACTATTCCTATACCTGTCCACTTGCAACGAGGCCGTCAGTGCGGTATTGGTACGGGAGGAAGCGGGGACTCAGAGACCGGTGTACTACGTCAGCCGAGCATTACAAGGGCCAGAGACGCGATACAGCCCGGTCGAGAAGCTGGTTCTGGCCTTAGTGCACGCTGCTCGCAAGCTCCGGCCTTACTTCCAAGCTCACAGCATCGCAGTCTTGACCAACCAGCCCTTGCGCCAGATACTCACTAAGCCCGAGGTCTCGGGCAGGATGACCAAATGGGCCGTCGAGCTGGCCGAACACGACCTCAGTTATCGGCCCCGTACCGCGATTAAGGCTCAGGCCTTGGCGGACTTCCTGGCCGAAGGAGCTAGCCTGACCCCGGCGGAACTAGTCCCAACACCCCCGGACACCCCGACAGTGGAGCCGTGGGTGCTGTTCGTGGACGGCGCCTCGAGCAAGGAGGGCAGCGGGGCTGGCCTGCTGCTCACCTCGCCCACAGGGGAAGAACTGACTTATGCGCTCAGGTTTGATTTCCCCGCGTCCAACAATGAGGTGGAGTACGAGGCCCTGTTGACGGGATTGCGGATAGCCCACCAGATGGGCATTACCGCGATCCGGGTTCGAAGCGACTCTCAGCTCGTCGTCCTCCAAATCCGTGGGGAGTATGAGGCCAAGGACGAGGTAATGAAGAAATACCTGGCCAAGGTACGAGAGGCGGTGGCCCTGTTCGATGCTTTTGAGATCGAGCGGGTGCCAAGGTCCCAAAATAAGCGCGCGGACGCCTTGTCCAAGCTGGCGTCCTCCTCGTTCGCCCACCTAAGCAAGGAGGTCTTGGTGGAGGTGGTGAAGCAGAAGAGTATCGACCAGGTCCAGGTCCTGGCGGTGGATAGCTCGGCCACTTGGATGGCTCCCCTC
Source organism: Coffea eugenioides (assembly GCF_003713205.1). NCBI lineage: Eukaryota > Viridiplantae > Streptophyta > Magnoliopsida > Gentianales > Rubiaceae > Coffea > Coffea eugenioides. Next base: position 13,811 of record NW_020862917.1, read on the forward strand.
GTTGACTTCCTCAGCTCGGGTACCCTCCCTGAGAACAAAACTGAGGCTCGACAAATCCAACTCCGAGCTGCCAAATACGCCTACGCCGGGGGAACCCTCTACAGGAGGTCGTACTTGTCCCCCTGGATAAAGTGCTTGACTCCCGAGGAAGGAGACTACGTCCTGCGTGAAGCTCATGAAGGTATATGTGCGGCACATGTGGGGTCCCGGGTGCTGGCCAAAAAGTGCCTCCTCCTGGGCTATTATTGGCCCTCCGTCTTCCGTGACGCCGCAGAGCTGGTACAGAGATGCCGAGCCTGCCAGGTCACGCTTCATTACGTCACCAGCCAGCTCGGGAAATGATCCCCATTCACAGTCCCTGGCCTTTCGCCCAATGGGGAATAGACCTCTTGGGACCATTCCCCCGAGCTCCAGGAAGGTATGAGCACCTCGTGGTGGCTATTGACTACTTCACCAAGTGGATAGAGGCAGAGCCCCTAGTTTCCATCTCGGGAAAGGCGATCCAGAAATTCTTTTGGAGGAACGTTGTCTGCCGTTTCGGCATCCCGCACGTCTTGATATCCGACAACGGCCGCCAGTTCGCTGAGAACCCCTTCCGGAGCTGGTGCGTCGGGCTCGGGATCAACCAACACTTCACGTCAGTTGGTCACCCCCAGGCCAATGGTCAGGTGGAGAACGCTAACCGAACCATTCTGCAGGGATTGAAGACCAGGTTGGCGTCCGCCCAGTCGAGCTGGCTGGACGAGCTCCCCAGTGTCCTCTGGGCTTACCGCACTACGCCCAGGACGGCCACCCATGAGACCCCGTTTTCTTTAACTTACGGAGTAGAGGCAGTGGTGCCCGCGGAGGTCGGTCTCCCTTCGCCCAGAACACAGAACTTCGTGGCAACGTCCAATGAGGAAGAGCTCCGGTACAACTTGGACATGCTCGAGGTTAAGCGTGAGGAAGCGGCGGTTCGCATGGCTAAGTATAAAGGCCAGCTCGCTCGTTATCACAATGCCAAAGTAAGGACTACCCAATACCAGCCCGGGGACCTTGTCCTAAGGAAGAATTCGGTCAGCCGAGCTCACAGCTCCAACAAACTCGACCCAAACTGGGAGGGCCCCTACAAGGTCCTTGGGGTGGGCCGAGCAGGTTACTGCAAACTCGCCAACATGAACGGATCTGAGGTACCCCGCACTTGGCACTTTTCCAACCTGCGACTGTTTGTAGCATAGGTTAGACCAGGGTGGACGGTCGTTTGTTCTGCGGAATTCGAATTTCAGTTTTGATTCAATAAAGGCTTGACTTTCAAGTTTCTTGTTTCATTTGTACTTCTTTGCCTTCTGAGCTTTGATTTCGCACTAGAACACTTAGCGTCCCTATCTAAATGTCCTAGTGGGGGGCTAGGGGAATAGTAGTGGGTGTTTTGTGTCCTGGAAGGTTTGACGCTCGACCCAGGAGGTCGGCACAGTCTTAAGCGTGTTCGACCCAGGAGGTCGGCGCGATGAGGATTTTGGAGGGTCTGATGCTCGACCCAGAAGGCCGGCACAACTTTAACGTGTTCGGCTTGAGGGGTGGGGTCATAAGTCAGGCGCAAAAAGATTCGCAAGAAGACTCGCTTCGAATTTCGTATATATATTTAAGGCCTATCTATTACAAAAGGTGTGATATCGGCCTATCTATTACACTGCCTACTGAAGAAAAGGGAAACTTGGCCGCCTAGGCTACCGGCTCCTTCCCCGGAGCTCGGCCCGGGTCCCCGTCCTCCTCTAGGGGCAGCTCCTCAAGGTCGGCCCCAACGTCCTTCCGGCGCACCAGCTCTTTCAGGGCGTGTCCCTTGCAATACCCGTCGAAGAGCCAGTCCACCTTCTCCTCGGCCTTGGGGTCGTACTCCTTGAAGGCGGCCAGGTCGAAGCCAGGCAGGCCGAGCTCCTTGACCCTGCTCAGGGCGCGCGCGAAAGCCAACTTGGGCGACGGGCCCGTTGAGGAGCGCTACGTCCTGGATGAACTGGTCAGAGGAGATGAACTCCCGGACGGCCTTCTTGCGCTCCCTGCCGACGGTGCCCGAGAGCTCGATGGCGTGGTCTTCTCTCAGCTTGGCCACGCCGGCCTTCTCCTGGTCGAGTTCTGACCTTGTGGAGGCGAGCTGGACTTGGGCCGTTTCCAGTTCCTTCTCGGCCTTGCCCAGCTTGGCCGCAAGGGAGTCCGCCTCCTTGAGCTTGGCCTTGAGGGAGTCCGCCTCCTTGAGGGCCTGAGTGAGCCTCTGCTCCGCCTCCCTTTTCTGTTTCTGCAGTTTCTCCAAATCGGGAGATAGCTCGGAGAAGCGAGACAGCAAGGCGGCTCCAGCAGCGTGGGCCTGAAGAAAGGAAGGAGTTAGTCTGAGGTGCGGCCGAGTGAGGGGTCAAAAGCAAGGACGGCTCTGAGGTCGGAAAACTTACCTGGGCCTGGGAGGTGCAGTACACCTCCTGGAGCTCGGAGGGGGAGGCTAGCTCCATCCACCTCCTGTCCCGGGGGAGGACCGAGCCCGTCACCCACTGGCGAGCCACCTCGGGGAATTGGGCTCGGTCGTTGATGGAGAGCTCCCAGGACGGGCAGAAACGGCGGGGGTCGTGCATAGTGGGGGCCTGACCCGGCTTCAGGGGAGCCACTTGGCGGAAGTGCCACGAGCTCGGGGGGGGCCTGCAGGGCGTGCTCCTCGGCGGAGCCGACGCCCAAATGGACTGGACCCCCCGAGGACATCCGGAGGGGAGGAGGCTGGACCGGAACCAGCGCGAGCTTCTTCCCGGGCTGGGAGGGCTCGTCGGCTCGGCCCCTCTTCTGCCCGGTCGCCTTTTTCTTGTTGTTGGCGGCCTTCTTGGAGGGGGAGGAGGTGTCTTGCGTTTGTGTTTGGGGGGCTTGGCCTCCCCCCGAGGTCGGAGGCGCCCCGGGGGCTTCCTCGGTTGCCTCTGGATGGGAAGCGGGGGTGTCCTCCTCGGCAGGCAGGCCCAGCAGCAGGGAGAGCTTCCTCACTGCAGAAAACACGGCTAAGTCAGTAAAAGGCCGGACAGCCTATAGCATTACGACATGCTGTGGATACAACAGGCAAAAAGGGCAAAGTTGGCGTTACAGGTGTCGAGGTTGGGCTCGGGGGTCACCACCTCCCCGGAGGATTCAGACAACGTCCCCATCAGCCCGGCCGCGGAGATCTGTGCTGTAGAGAACTTGGTGGCGTCAAGCTTCACCAGGGATTCCGACAGCTGGCTGAGGGTTTCATAGTCCAGGTCCTCCGGGAAGGAATCGGCTTGGACTTTTCCAACCTTCCACACGTTGGGGGGAAAATGGGTGGACTTGACAAAGAAGAAGTCCTCCTTCCAACTTTTTACGGAAGAAGGGACCCCGTGGAATAGCTCCTGGGCGCCTTTCCCTCCCCGGGTTTGGGGACCGCGGCGGGAGAAGTAGTACCACCCGGGTAGGGCGGCCTTAAATATGAAGGCAGCCCGGAAGAGGGAAAGGGAGTAGGGGATATCGCGGAGCAGGCAGTAGATCAGGAATCCAGTAATGATCCTGATAGAGGTGGGGTGGACTTGAGTGATTCTGAGCCCCCAGTAGCTCAGAATCTCGGTTAGAGCTGAAGGAATGGGGAGACGAAGCCCTGCGATGAGCTGCTCCCTGTAGATGGCAACAAAGCCGGAGGGAGGTCTGCAGGCCCGATCGCCGGGCCCGGCCGCCCTCGGCTCGTAGGCCGGAGGGATGGAATAAGACTTGGCCAGCTCGGCCACAGCCTGGGGCGATAGGGTGGCCTCCTGCAGGTCAGGATGCCCGTAGGAGAACTCGGGGTCCTCCCCCTGCTCGAAAGCGGGGGTCCCCCCAGAGGAGCCCCGGTCCTCCCCAGCTCCACCTCGGGCTCCGCCGGGGGAATCGTTAGGGGACTGGGGGGGAGGGGTGGAGACTGCTTGCCGCCTGATGAGGGCGTCAAGCTCGGCCACCTCCTCCAGGAGCCGGGCAGAAGGGGAGTGGGCAGATGGGGAACTCATGATGTTGATGGGCTCGAGCAAGTCGGGAAGGGGAAAGTTAGGGTTGGAAGCAGAAGATGAAGAAGGAAGAGGAGGGGGAGATGATGAAGATGGAGATGAGGAGGAAATGAAGATCCTGGTGGCTCTACGGCGGGGGGGAGTCTGGGAGTTGGAGGAAGTCACGTCGGAGAGGTCCGACATAAAAACGCAGAGGACGGCAAAAGGAAGGAAGAAAATGCGAGAAAGGGGGGGGAAACACTTACTGATGACTGGAGTAAAGAAGGGGGGGGAGGGTCGCCGGAATCTGGGTCCTGGTTGGCCGGAAATGCACTACTGAAGTTGTAAACGCACGGGGAAAGAGAAAATGGCAAATAGAGTTTACCGGATTTTGGGCAGCCACTATTTATAGGGGACGAAATGGGGGGAAACGGTTTGCTTGAATTTGAACCACCCCATGTGAACGCACTTAATGGAGGTACGGAAACCGAAGGGACGCGACCATTGAAAGGACGCGGGCGACGCTTCCCAATGACAGCCCTGTGCTGGAGGTGACCGCGGCAGAGCAGTGTAATGATGGGCTTCCACGTGGCTAAGGGATAGACCAGGTCTGCCCAGGAGCCTGACCTAATCTAGGGGGCTAGTGCAGAGGCCCCATCCTGGGCCCGTACACGTGTCAGCCCAGGGGCAATCCGAGCTGGGCTCGCGCCTTGGGCCCACTGGGAACCAGTCCAAGAGGGCTCGGCCATTAGGGCTCCGGGATGCTCCCAAGAGCTGCCCCGCAGAGGGCGGGAGGATCCCCCCAGGCACGGGATTGGGAGCTATTCAGGGCAAGTCCCGAAACGTACGGAGGTCGGACTCCTAAGCGGGTATAAATGGTAGCACATACCAACTGTGCAAGGTACGCTCACTATTAGCAGATTGCTCGTACAATACATTATCAAGAACCGCTCCGTCCGCCGGCCAGGAACTAACTTGACCGTCGGAGCGCCCCCGGGGACAACCCTCGGGCCCCCACTGCTAGTTTACCCTTGTTTGTCTTGCAGGATTGGGACCAGCTCTTCCATCGGCACACCGAGCTCACCAGGTCAGCTCGGTCAGGGGAAGTTCCGTGCTTCTTCACCCCCCATTTTCAGGATTCCTCTTCGAATTTTCAATCAGACGCCCGACTACCCGTGTACACCAGCTCACCCCGATCACTTTTTTGATGAGTATCCGTATCCCGCATCGCACCCGTGGACAGGCAGCAAAGTTTAGGTTGAATGTTATGTTGGGCTGGCATTTAAATGATGCTTGCCAAACCGTCCATCTGCATATCTAGCCCATACAATTTGTCCGCACAACGGGTTGAAATGTAAATGAGTCGAGCCCAATTCAGTTATTCACAAGTTTATTCGACCAAAATTTCAATTTAACCTGGAGTCGAGATTTAACAACTTGAATATATTTAGGAACTCGAGTTCGATTTTTGTACTTGGGTATCCTGTATCACTCCTATACTCGGTCGAGCTCAAAATCTATTTTATCTTTTAGGAAACAAAATATGTGTGTATATCGTTGGACTTCATGATTTTTTTTTGTGTTGACTTTTTGTAAGGGTATGACAATTTTAGTCAGGTACTAAAATTTTGTACTTTTGTCCTCTCATAATTGAATCATGAGAGTATATAATGAATACCTATTTGTTATGCAACAAGTTTTGATAAATAATATATGAGTAAGCACTTCTTTTATTTTTAAGAAGAGCCATAATTACCTAAAGATTTTGTAGACAACAACTGAGTAAGAACCTTCTTCATTTTATTTCCCAATCTAATGATTCGAACCATAATATAACATCTCAATTATAGTTATAAGATAAGCATGTTGGCAATTAAACTGTACTTTAATTTTATTGCACATAAGTAAACACTCTTTCGATTAGGAGCGGGCAAAAATACTTGTCGATCCGAAAACTCGAAACATCCAATCTAATTTGATCCGAAAAATAGGATATCCGATCCGATTTTTCTTAATGAGACATATGAGGGTCGGGTACTACTAGCAAAAAAAGGATACAGATACAGATCCAAAAAAAATCGCGGATACCCGACCCACATGATATATTATATAAATATTAAAAAATTATGACTCATTTTATAATTTTATAATTTTTAACACTAAGTTTAAGTGAAGTGACTCACGGCAAGTTTTCATTTCTTTTAACCCTAATTAAAGAACAAGTTTCAATTTCTTTTTTTTTTTAAGAAAATTGCCTTATTTATTCATTCAATTGTGTTAATTTCTTTTTTGATTGCCTTTATTTCTATAGAAATTCCAGGTTTGGCAAATGAGCATGCTATTATTAATGTTGAAAATTGAAAGTTTAGAAAGTTGTTGAATGCTTGTTATCTTTGTTTTTGTCGTGTTATAGAAGGATGAACCTATAGAGTTGATGTTCACTATTTTAATTTGTATTTTTAGCTTAAGTTGTATATAAAATTATCACGAAACTTCATTTTATCTATTAGATATTATACTACTAACATGTACTAAATTTTTGAGATTGGTTTAATTATTGGATGAAATGTGTGCAAATGTTTATGTATGGATTTTGATTATAATATCTCTACCAATATTAATTAGAAAGTATATTTTTTTTAGGGGTTGGTACCATATGACCCTTTTTTTTTTCGGGGACTCATACCCGAATAACGGATACTCGAAGACATTATGAGCGAATTATTATCATAAAATGACTGATCTAGTATGTTAGGGTCGGATCAGCCAAATCATATGAGGGACGGATACTCGACCCATGCCCACATCTACTTCTGATAGTACATCTAGTCGTAAATTACAACTCTAATCTAGTTAATTTAAGTAACCTATAAATCAGAAAGCTTATCTATACAATTCATCTTAGTGTTATTACATTTTTAAGGTGGTGGGTTATCTTTTAATTTGTATCTGTCACTTAAATTGCGTGTTGTTTAGTATAAAACTATCATAAATCAGCGACAAATAGGTATCATATAAACCATTGCGTTCGAACATTCTGAGCATCTATATCTATATGTATTGCAGAAGGAGTTTTTACAGATACTCTTTCAACTAGTGGGAATACCCGTGCTATGCACGGTGCTAACATTATTGGAAAAAAAAATAAAATGGTGAACAAATAAAGGTGAAAAAATTTTACCAATAAAATTAAAATATAATATCTGTTTAACAATAGTTTGAAATATAATAGAATGTATATATCATTCAAGAACCATCTTTTTTCGGTTGTATGAGAATTTTTTTTTATCATTGTATGAGAATTGTTAACAAAAAAATACAATAGTTAATATAGAATAGCATCAATAGAATTTAATACAATTGTGTTCTAATCAAATGAAAAATACGCACCAATTGAATTGTTATTAGCACCCATAGTTAATGAAGTAATCCCTATATAAATATATTTTGGTACATGTAGTAATTGGTAATCTATAAAATAAAATAAATTGCTAATCTATAAAATTGCTAAGTTGTCTATAAATAGCATCAATAGAATGTAATACAATTGTATTGTAATCGAACAATTGTAATACAATTGTATTGTATTGTATCTATAGTTGATTTAGCAAGATAGTGCAGCCAAAAAATGTGTATGTAAGATGAGTATGACGATATAAGAAACTGTATATTTACCATGATCACGCAAAATCATTGGTGATGTGGATGCCTGGCAATCTTGAGGACAGTTAGATTTTTCATTTCTTTGATCTAGAAATAAAATATATATCAAATTAAAAATCAATAGTTTATGTATTTATTTTATGTGTAAATAGTGATACATTGTATGAGAACTGTTAACCGAAAAAATACAATTATTAATATAGAAATAGCATCAATAGAATTTAATAGAATTGCATTGTAATCAAATGAAAACAATTACAGAGAAGTGGTTACCTGAACTAAGGAATGCAGTTTTAAATGCTCAAAAGTGCCTTGACGATTGCACATATGTCAGGGGCTTGGTGAGTTTTTTGCTCCTCTTGAATCATTTTCTTTTTTCTAATTGTAATATATTACTTGCAGGTGTTAAGTAGGACTTGGCTCTAACCTTTCGTTTAAGTACTTTAAGCAATGAACTATTTATTCCATGAGTTGAATTGTGCTGTTGCTAGATAGATGAATCACGTAGTTGTAATTGTCATTGTTGATAAAGAAAAGAAAGGCTAGAATGCAATTTTGCCAAAAGGATTTCTGACGAAATTAAAAATTAATCCAATTTTAATAATGGGCGTATAGTGCCTTAGTTATTAGTAGTATCTGAATTGTTTTTCTCCAATTATAAACCATTTTTAATTATTTTTTTTAATTATCAAAAAATCTTTTTTTTATTTCATGCACGATCATTTTTGGAATAAAATTATGAAAATAACTATCGTAACACCTATTTTATGTGATAAATGTGCAATAAAAAATAATTAAAAAAATTTCAGTAATACAAACAAATAAATTTTTATAATATACAATTTATGTTAGAAATAGTAGAACCCTCAATCATGAACCTATACCATCCGCAATTATATAAGCAAGCAATACCTTTTTATCTTTGCTTTACAGTGTAACAATAAGCAAACAACCGTTCATAGGATTTTGTAAAAAAATTTCAGAAATAATGGATGATCAGAAAATCAATGCAATATCATTCATGACAAAAAACAAAGCAAAAGCAAAACATACTTAAAAGGCAGAGGGGACTGACCTGGAAAATTAAGCCGGCCGCAAGAAGGTTGATTTCTGCTGGAGTCTCTGCACATAATATCTTCCACTACTGCTCACAAAAGAAACAAAATCAATACATTTACAAAATCAATAGAGAACCCAAAACAAATAAGAAACTGAGAGAGAGGGTGAGGGAATTAACTCGATAAGTTAATTAAGTCGATCAGTAAAAGGGTTGGAAAAAAATTATAGACATATTATATTATTGGAAATAATCGAAAATAAAAAAAATTACAATATGGGGAATAATATTTAAAGAAAACACGGTACCGGAATTTTTAATTTGATGCGAACGACGTTTTAATCAGTGTAGCCTGGATTTTATCCTTCGGATTTGATTTGAGATTTTTCTTTCGTCAGCGCAAACTTGTTGAAGCTTTTCCAACAGGTGTGTGGAATCGTTGCGGTGTATGTTTCGTTTTCTAAGCAAATATTTACTCCTTTGCAATATTGCGAGTTTGAAATCTAGTTGTTGTTGAAATGCTTGTAGGCGGGCATATTCCATGGTGAGGAAACTTTAGATGGGTTCCCTACAAATTTTGAGTGAAAAATTTAATATATTAAATAATAGGACAACTTGAATTTGGGACATCAGATAAGTGGGGCAAAGGTGAAAAAACACAATAATACTAATCAATAACTAAATGAGCAGGGTCACTTACTAAAAGGTAGTCACCGCCGGCTTCGTGACGTATGCCGAAGGTTCAAGAAAAGAAGTATGATGCGTACTAAGAAGAGCACCGGAGTTCTGGTATCAAGATGGGATAGCTTTCAGGTATTTTCCTGTGTTATGTGAAGACGCAATTTTGAATTAAAAAAAAATGGGTCATTAAGAGATAGTTGGAGTGGATTCTTAATTGGAGTGGGAAACATGGGAGAATTTGTAGGAATGATTGTAGGATGAGTTAAGATAGTGGATAGTGGGAGTGAGATAGTGGGAATATTGATTGGTGATAAGGTGGGTTATAACCCACTATTTTTTATGTATTAAAATAAATACAAAAATCTAGAAAAAAAGTATGACAAGTTTAGAAGGTATTGAGAGGTTTCTGCTAAAAAACCCTTCCTGAATACATATAGATATAGATGGCTTCCAAACTTCTCATTCTTTTTTTCTAGATTTTTGTATTTATTTTAATACATAAAAAGTAGTGGGTTATAACCAACCCTATCACCAATCAAATTTAAAATTTAAAGGATTCCCACTATCTACTTCATGTTATTACTTATAGTTTGTTATTTATACTTTAAATTCTTTTTACTCCTTAATTAAAGATAAATGCTCACTCGTATGTTATTTTAATACAATGTTATATTTTTATAATTAAGAAATATTTGTCACCACACTAACCGTATAACCACCCCTACAAATGAGCTTTGCCAATTACAATCACGTTTCAAGAAATCATAAACGTACAACTAAATGAAAAGTTGAGGGGGTAAAGTGCAGCTAAATGTAAAGTTTAGGCGTTTACTACATTTAATCCAAAAAAAAAATCCCAAAAGCGGAACAAGTAGTGAGTTATAGATTTTTGTCTAGATTTTTGTATTTATTTTAATACATAAAAAGTAGTGGGTTATAACCAACCCTATCACCAGTCAAATTTAAAATTTTAAAACTTTTCCATAATCTATTTCATAAACCGTTTGTAGTTTGTTGTTTATATTTAAATTCTTTTTACTCCTTAATTAAAAACAAATGCTTATTCACATGCTATTTTAATACGATTTTAATTCGGAAGCATGCGACATGATCAAGAAACAGCAGAACCAATTAGGACTAGATTTTGACTAAAAAAAAAATTAGGCCTAGATGCCACTGGCACGTTGCCGTGACTTTGCGATGCCAATTAGGACTATTTAGCGCTTTTTTCTTTTGCAAGGAGTTAGGACACTGTAAAACTTATTTAGACAAACTTTGCCTCATCAATGATTTGAGTATCAAATTATTAAATATACTACAAATCCTATAATATCAGTCTGCTAAAAAAAATAATATTTTATTAGGATGTGGTATTTGCGTACAAAATTTCAGAGGTAAATTAAATACTTTTACTTATATTCTATATAATTTGAATAGTTTTTTAGCGAATATAACCATACTATGCAAGGCCATCACTATGTATAATTTGAGCTAGCAAATTGTATATCAATTACAATTTATATTTTGTTCGATACCTGCGCAGTTGGTGAGTTTCATCAGTAACATTACATCAAACTTTTAATGTTGTTTCATACTCTTATCAACATGTGTTTCAAAAAATTATAGGTTTGAAAAAGATACATGTGCTGGAAAGTTAGTTACATGGTTGAGGTCAAACAATTTTACAATATTATAAGCATTGTTGATAGCAAATTCAAAGAGAATATGGATATGCGAATATACAATCATGCATACGGTAAACTTACTCTATTCAATTTAATTACTGCACAAATTTTTTAAATTTATAATCATAACCTATACCTTCTTTCATTCTTACTAGATTAAATATTTTCGAATACTTGTTTACATTCAGAGTATTAATATAGAAAATATGTTCTATGAGTTATGCAAAACTTATGAACAACTATGTGAATGTCATTTTTAAAAAACAGTGTGTATGCATTGTAATGGCGTGGTCGATATTGTTGTTAGGTAATTAATTTCATGTACCTTTAATTTCAACAAATTTTTCTGTATTGTATATAACATTTTATTTGTCAAACAGGTACAATGTTAACATACAAATCAGAGATTCCAGCGGTAACATGCATCTTAATCTACAGGACAGACATGCACGATTCGTATTTAGTTGTGATGCTTCTTATCTCAGAAAATTACAAAAAATGTAGAATTTCTTGATATATGTTTATTTTTTATAATGCTATTTATAAACTATGTAAAAAAAATACATTAATTTTGAATTTCGCACGTACTTAATTCTCAGGACAATGATGATAGGTTGTTCAACCAACGAATCAATTCATGCAAAGATCGTGCATTTTCATTTGTAGTACGCATTCCACAAAATTCAACAGAATTAATTAAATCACCAATTTTGGCTTTCATATTAAAAGTTGATTGGTGTGAAGAGTGTTCGCACCTTCATGCAAGATTATCAAATCGAATGCATAATATTTGTAAGTATTTCATTTTAACAACATTTAATTACATTTATTTTTATTCATATATCATTCATCTTCTAATATAATTTTTTATTATTTTTTCAGGATCTATCTTCCGAAAAAAGGTAAATTTTGAATAATATACACATTCTATCATATTTCAAACTATTGTTAGACAGATACTATATTTTAATTGTGTTTGTACAATTTTTTAATCTTTTTTAATTCACCTTTTTATTTTTATTTTTTTAATAATATTAGCACGTGCGTAGCACTGATATTCACACTAGTTTTATAATTATGTTGGATGAGTATCAAATGCATTCTCGTAGAAAATTATCGATACTAAGTGGAACTATAACGACATGGTATACGTCCAGCATTCTTAAATATGGTTTAAAGGGATCAACTGAAACTCGATTTACAAGTTGATACAATTATTATTACTCCTTCCGTCCCACTTTGATAATCTTGTTTTCCTTTTTCGTCTGTCCCAAATTGTAATCCACTTTTCAATTGAAGAATGTAGTTGTATTTTAATTTTCCTAAAATACCCTTATTCAATGTAAGTTGTTGTTACTATAAACCTGCTCCATTTAATGAGAGTTGATTCTTTTTTTTACCATCAATTCAAGTTTTCATAAAGTTGTACTCTAATTAATGTGAATATATTTTAGGAAAATATCTACCTAAATTGATTGTTCCAACAAAGTTAACTACTTTTTCTTAAACTGTGTGGAAAAAAAATCAGGACTATCAAAGTGGGACGGAGGGAATATTAGTTTGGGGCACTCCGTCCTCTTTTTAAAAGTGGAAAAGTGAATGAAGTGATTGAGGTTTTTCGAAGAAGTAGTAACATCATCATTTGCTTAAAATTACGACCGTCAATGAGGTTGGATCAACTTGAGTTTGACTCGTTCGACTTGAAAAAAAATTCGATGAGTTGACCTTTTAGTAAGTCGATTTGAGTTTGAATCTAAAAAATATATCAGAATTAAATATGAGCCAAACTTGGGACTCATTAGACTCAAATTCGATATAAGTCCGACTCTTAAATTACGTATATATAATGATATATATATAATATTTATATTTTGATATTATATATAATTATATATATCCAAATATAATATTAATAAATACTAAATATATACAATTTACAAAATATAAAAATACATTTGAAAACTTTTCTACTAGTTTTCTTGAGAGTCAATATTGATAATGCATAATTGAAACTTTAACTTTTCTTATTGGTTGAGTAAATTTTTGTATTGGCATAATATTGGTTGATTTTTTTTTTTTGTCTAGAAACACAAATCATCAAACATGTTCGGATTCAAGTCACAAAACTATGAAGAAGTTCTAACATTTGAAGATGTATTGGTTTATGACCGTATGTTTTATTATTATTTTTATATATTTTGAACGAATTAGATATAAATATTATTGAAAAATTCTTGATTTATGTATTTTTTAAAATCTATTACTTGTTCATGTTTAGTTTTAATGTTGTAGTTTTGTGAACGCTAAATTAGTTTTATAAATCAATAGATATAGTAATTATATGAAGAAAATTGAGGAGCAATAAGTGAATTTGAACTAAACTCGAATAAGGTTTAAAATTTAAATATTTTGTAAGTTGAGTTTGATCATTACATTTATTAATCCGAAACTCACGACCCGATATCCAAAAATGTTTTAAATTAAATAAGCTGACCATAAACTTATGAAAACCCAACTCATATAACCCGATTGATGGGCCTACCTAAAATACACTACTACTACTACTAAAAGATTACTGGAGTCGTTTTTATTTTCTATAAAAACATTTGAGGAGTGTGAAAGTTTTATACAGCAGTAGTAGGGGTGAAAATCATTCAAGCTATTCAATTCGATCTTACAAGTAATTCGATCAAAGAATCTACATGAATTCAGTTAATGCTGAGTTTAAGTTACTTGATAAACTAATCGAGTTAAATTCGAGCAAAAAAAATCAAAATTCGAGCATTCGTCAAACTTTACTTAACAGTGTATTTATAATATAATTTTTAATTATTTATTATAAAAGCATGAAATTTACTGAAAAAAATGAAGTTTGAATATGCGATTGAACTCTATTTGATCGAGTTCAAATAAACTCGAGCTCGAGTTGAAGTATTTTCATTGAAGCAGAGGTCTTATAAGGATTTGAGGAGCGAAAGAAGTAGAACAACCAACCATGGTGATGGTGGGACATGGCCGCGTAATCGGTGCATTAAATGGGCCCGAGAGTTGACGCGGGCGAGCAGCTACTGCCTTCTAGCTTCTAGCACTCTGTCTCAGAGGAGAGGTTTGATAAAGTGTGCACCACTCCGTGGGCCGCAGCCTTAATTAACCAATGGAATTGCAATGTGCAGACGAGAAAGAAAACGAGGACGTGGTTGCTGTCCAACCAAATAGATAAATGGACGCGCTTGAGTCGTTAGATCTAAATTCAGCGGCTGACATCTGAGTCACTGACTCAGCCGTTGGATCAGCCGCAAACCGACAACAAGCGGCCCAGATATCGTGAAAGGCGGTGGGAATAGCAATCCGCTACCGCTTTATAAAGTAGCCAATACAATGCTAACGTCGCTACTTTTCGTGATTGCCTCTCTCTCTCTCTCCAATAACGAAGGTCTGCCCTCTCTCTCCCTCAAAAAAAAAAAAAAAAAAAAAACAAAAAAACTACCACTACTAAGTAGAGTTGTGGGTAACTATTAGTAATCGAAGTTCACAAGTCAAGGTTTTGTCGAGCTTCCTTAGCCTCCAGCTACTTTTTTTTTTTTTCTTTTTTGGCTTCTCTTTATCCACTCTCCCTGCCTCCAATTCAAGGGATTTAAGATTCTAGGGTTTTCAAGTTCCCTATTTTGCATCCGAATTTTATACAGAAACAGGCAGAATTAAAGGCCGGCCGGCTTACAAGTAGGTCCTCCAATTATTTGTTGAGGTTGATCTAGGGTTTTGGCATCGCTTCATCAGTTGTAGTTTCTTGCTGAATTTATCTGGTTTCCTGCTCGAACCTCTAATAGTACCAAGAGAATTTTGATTCTTGGAACTCCAGGAGGGATCTGGGCCAAGGTAATTGGGTTAAAGTGAATTATTCTTCATTTGTTGTATAATTTAAGTGCAATATTCAAGTTTCTCGAGTTGCGACAAGCCTCAATCAGATTATATTCGGTCTCTCTCTGTTTGTTTTCTTTTTGTGTATTAATTGCGTTCGGCGCATTCGAATCAAGCTAGGACAGCATAAGGGGTGGAGAGAAATTTCTTCAATTGTGGGGGGTTAATTCGATAGTGCTGTAAAATTTTCAATTTCAACGTGTATGTGTTAGTGGCCGTTTTACGATGTGTGGTCAATCCAGATTTTCTTGAGGTCATATTTATGAATTCTCCAAGATTCATTCTATTCAGGGTTGAACTTCTTATATGAACTTGGCTACGAAAAAGACTTGAGTTCGGTGAGGAAGTTCTTGGCACAATGATGGCTAGGAAGGAGAGGTTTCCAGATGTTTATTCTACTGGTGTTCTTCCTAATTATGAATCAGAAGGGTCTGGCAGCTCAGCAAGACTCGAGGCCGAAATTACCGCTTCTGAGGATTCGACTGCACCAAGACAAAAATGGGTGGATATAAATTCTGCTTTACGAGATGGCTTTGATGTACCTGTCCAAGTGGTCCCTTTATCTAAATTGTCTCTATCTGAGAAGAAGAGCTTGATACTAAGGTTAAGATCAGAGCTTGAAAAGATTCGGGTCCTCCAGAGGAAATTCCAATTGCTGAAGACAAATGCTGTTACATTGTCGTCATCTAGCGATATACTTAGCTGTAGCAATGTACAGAGAGCTGCTCCCCCGGTCCTGGATTCCAGGAAATCTTCAGCCCAGGTTTCTAGGTCTGGAAAGAAATCAAGCTCTTCAGGTAATAAGGCACGGGGTTGGAACCGCGGTACTTCAGGGAGGTTCGAGTCTGTGAAACAGGGTACTATCTCAAATTTGAATGTGGGAATGATTAAACAATGCGAGGTCTTGTTGAAAAAGTTAATGTCCCACGAGTATGCATGGGTCTTTAATACTCCTGTTGATATAGTTAAGTTAAACATTCCGGATTATTTCACTGTCATAAAACAACCAATGGATCTGGGGACAATAAAGAGCAAGCTTGGTTCGGGAGTCTACTCAAGTCCGTTGGACTTTCTTGCAGATGTGAAGGTTACTTTCTCAAATGCAATGACGTACAATCCACCAGGAAATGATGTTCATATTATGGCAGACACCATGCAAAAGTTTTTTGAGGCCAGATGGAAAACTCTTGAGAAGAAACTTCCAGGAAATAGTTCACATTCAGTACCTCATAAATCTGAACTTCAAGAGGAGGCTGAAGTAGTTAAGCCAACTGCCCCATCGAAGAAGAGGAAACTCAGTCCATTGCTGCATTCAGTAGTGCAACAACCTGTGAAACCAAGAATGACCGATGAAGAGAAGTGCAATTTAAGCAGAGAATTGGAGAGTTTGCTTGGAGATCTACCTGACAATATTGTTGACTTTTTGAGGGAGCAAATTTCTAATGCAGGGGAATCTGGAGAAGATGAGATTGAGATTGATATTTATGATCTGAGTGAGGATGTTTTGTTCACATTAAGAAAGCTTTTGGATGAATATTTGAAAGAGAAACAAAAGAATGATGCAAAAGCTGAACCTTGTGAGATAGAGGTAGTAGTCGTCATTCTACGCTCTAGTATTTTCTTGGGGTCAAAGAAATAAAAGTTACATGTGCCTTGTTATATGATTGCAATGCCTTTGCCTTTATGATGACTGTGTTGTTCCATTCTCTGTTTCAGCTGCCTAATGAATCAGGGCTCAGTAGTTCATCCATGCAAGTCGACAAAGGTGGTTATTCCCTCTAGTCTTATCGTGCCTTAGTAAATGACACTGGCTGCTCAGTGTTTATAAACCTTGTAATGTATTATTGTTATTTTGGTTCATTAGGAAATGATCTTGTTGATGAGGAAGTTGATATTGGAGGGAATGAGCCCCCTGTCTCAAGCTACCCTGCAGTTGAGATTGAGAGAGATGGCGGTCTGAGGAGTAACAGGTCCAATTGTAAATCAGGTTTGTTGCCCCTTTGTCATGGAATTCTTGTGCTGTTACCATGCAAATTTGT